>NC_091950.1:191102839-191402839 GCF_031021105.1 Erythrolamprus reginae
ATGGCCTTTTTTCAGTTCTTGAATCAAACTGTTATTAATGTCTAGTCTAAGAAATAAGAGTAACTGCTAGCCCTCCAGATATTTTTGGATTGGTGTCTTTGGCTGTGCGGAGTAGAGTTGAAGGAAGTGAAAGTTTAAGAATACATCTTTGCACTAAAAGGAAAAGCATTTGTGACAAAGAACTACAATTTATATTAAGGTGCCCCTTTAATAAATGCCCAGTATTTATTCTTATGTGTGCTTTACATCACCTAGAAGTTGCAATAAAGAGAATAATGCTTTCTCTGTGAGGTTCCTCTCTCTTTCTAATTTATATGTGGTGCCCTCTAGCTGCATCGAGTTGACAATTTCCCAAATCTCCAATAAACATTGTAGATATTGTTGGTTAGGAAAAGTCGAAGCCCAGGGGTGGGTTCGCTTCCTTCTGTGCTGCATGGCTGTGCCAGGTGGCCTCACACACACTTTACACACACGCATGTGCAGTAGCAACCCCTCCCAGCCAAAAACAAGATGGCGACCGCATGCCCAGTGCCATAAACTCAGCTTCTGTGCATGCTCAGAAGAATAAATAAATAAATAATCCCCTCTCCTGACCCTGGAGCCCGCTTAGGAGCCTCTCGCTTGTTCCACCGCGGCTCTCCTGCCGGCTGCAAAGACAGGGAGACACAGTGTCAGGACTTTCTCCCTGCTGAGCTCCTGGGGATCAGAGCCTGACCTCCCCTCCAGCGCTTCACCTCATGCCAGGCCAGAGGGGTGGGGAGGCAGGTTCTGCCGGCCGGCTATTCAGGATCCCGGCTGGCAGCTTCAAGCGGGTGGTTGGCGGGAGGGGAAGACGGGGAGGGCTCTGAGGCTCAAGTCACCGACTCGGCTTGGGGGGGCAGGAGGGGTGACTCCAGACCCGGAGCCTGACTTCCCCCACAGTGCTTCACCTCCCGCTGGGCCAGAGGTGTTGGGGTTGGGGTTCGAGTTCGAGTTTGGCCCGAGTTCGGGGGCCCAAACCCAAACTTCAATGTCAAGTCTGGCCAAATCCGCCAAACCCGAACTTCAACGGGTTCGCCCAACACTAATCATGACGTCACCAGCAGGTCTCTACCAGTTCAGGTGAACAGTCTGAATCAGGAGGAAGCCACCTCTGCTGTAGCCTGAATACATGCAGAGAACATTTGATCGCCTCTCATAAATATAAATCTAAGAAAATGAAAGAGATTCATCTTCAGGTACAAAATACTTCATGTTTATCTTGGGCTTCACTTTGTAAGAAGTAGGGCCTTTTTAAAGTAATGTAGCATTATTGAGGAATGTCAGTGCCAATAAAACACTTCAAACATTATTTTTTTATTATGTACTAGCCAGAGGCCTTTGGAATAGGACCAGATTATAAATACTACAAATAAAAAACATCCACAGGGTCTATAATATGATTTTTTTTAATAGTTTCATTCTCAAAGAGTGCCAGCTTGTGTCCCATTCTTACTTATTTTAAAGTTTGCAGCCTTAACAAGAAACTTGCATTTGAATTAGCATACATAATATCATTTATATCTTATCTACAGTATCTAGTCTTTTGCAGGCGTTATCCATGTCCCTAACCTGTCTCCGACTTCTACACATAACCTTGGAAGTTCTAAAATGTGCTTCTATGAGAGGTCCTTGGTACTCTCTACGCTTGGTTGATTTCCTACAGACATTTTATTAGCCAACCTAGGTAGCATCAGTGCTGGTAAGGAGTGGGGTTTGCTCTCAGTTTATATCTAGTGGCTTGCCCTGTCCATGTTGGTGAAAGTGATCTTGGAGATTCTTTGATTGAGCTGTTAACTGTTGGCTTGCTTGGCAGTTTCTTGTCTTGTTTACTTCTTGATTGTTGTCTTGTCTTGTTTACTTCTTGATGCTAACCTTGGAGTTAATCTGTGCTTATGTATATGAGAGCAAACCCCATCCCTTACTAATCTGATGATGTTACCTAGTTTGGGCAATGAAATATCTGCAAGAACAGAACCAAGCTCATAGAGCACCAAGGATCCCTCATTTCAACCCCGAGCTGCAAATATTCCTCTTTGTTGGACTTCTACATAGACTTCCTTGATCACAGGTTGGAATCTCACACAATTAGAATCCTTATCTTACTCTTTGTATTCAAGGAAATATATAGAGGAGCCTATTCAGGCTGTAACTTAGGAGAGAAAAGTGGCAGAGATAGCGATGTTTGGATAGCTCCCTAAGGCAGTGATGGTAAACCTTTTTTTGTTCACGTACCAGACGTGATGGCAAACCTTTTTTGGCTCACACATGCCCATACCCATTCCTCACACACACACATGTGCACCCCATGTGCTGCCCCTGTGCATCCACACAACCCCCTTGCCCAGTGAAGGGCTATCAAAATTTTTACTACCACACTGGGCGTGGTGTATGCATTGTCTTTCAACATCTTTCAGTGGAAATTGGGTGCTCTGGGGTGGAGCTCCATTTTTGCTATCCCACTGCATCCCCCCCCATGTCTGGGCAGTAGCGCACCCCTGCCCTCGTCCCCGCGCATACACACAGGCCTCACTGAAATCTGGGATGGTGAAAAAACAGCCATTCATCTTTTTGCTAAACTTCCAGTTTGCTCGTCGGCCTGTTTTTCACATTCTGGGGCTTCAGGAAGCTTTCCTGAATAGTGATGGGCGAACTCAACGGTGTTTAGGTTCGGCAAGTTCGGATGAACTTTACGCAAAATTCAGCCAAACCCGAACCGAACCCGAACGGGGAATCCCTCCCACAAGGAGATTCCGGGGGTGGAGTTTTGACGTCACCGGCAGATTGCTAAGGATGCCAAGGT
This sequence comes from Erythrolamprus reginae, assembly GCF_031021105.1. Taxonomy (NCBI): domain Eukaryota; kingdom Metazoa; phylum Chordata; class Lepidosauria; order Squamata; family Dipsadidae; genus Erythrolamprus; species Erythrolamprus reginae. The sequence continues at coordinate 191,105,661 of NC_091950.1, forward strand.
GATCACTTCCTGGATTCCATAGAATCCAGGAAGTGATCACCTTGGCGTCCTTAGCAACCTGCCGGTGACGTCAAAGCTCCGAACGCCGAACACGACCCAGAACTTTGCCCGAAGTTTGAAAAAATTTTGTGTTCGTGTTCGGCATACCGAACACCGCAAAATTCAGTACGGACCCGAATTGTGCAGGTTCAGTTCACCCATCACTATTCCTGAAGCCTCTGGAATGTGAAAAACAGCATAACAGGTTTTCTCATTGGGCAGTTTTTTGCACTCTAGGGCTTCAGGGAAGCTTCGCTGAAGCCTCTGGAGGGCGAAATGGCCTTTCCCAAAACCAAAAATCAGCTGGCCAGTGTACACGTGTGCGCTAGAGCTAACAAAGAGCAATGCTCTGTGTGCCACCTGTGGCATGTGTGCCATAGGTTTGCCATCACTGCATTAAGGGTTTTTAAAATGTTTGCTGTCTTCTTTTGATGTATAGGAACAGCGGTCTGTCTATTTCTATCTTTCTTTAATATATTGTTTTTTATCTGTATGGAGATGGCATAACTTTAAGAAAATGATTATTTTAGCCATCATAATCTCTGTACCACAAAATATTTATGTCCTCAACACATGCAGCTGGATTAATCAAAGCCAATGTTGCCATTCTGTTAGTTACTATTCATTTTCCTCTTCACAACATTTAAAATATAATTGTTTATTGAACTGTCACACTGTTCTGCTTTAAATATATTTTTCACATTTTCCTTAACACATTTTACAGCTTCCCTTCCTGCTCTGGGCCACCTGCTTATCTGAAAATATCTTAGCAGATTGTCATGAGTAACAAGATTGCCTTATCAGAAGGTGATGGAAGGATGATCCATATGAGGAGTTATATATACGTGCTTCATTACAAAACTATATGATTGGGCGTGATAAATTGACAGTTAAAGCTTGAAATTTTATGTAGAATGTGTAACTCCTTAGCATCAGAGTGTGTTAATATAAGGAAACTGGCAGTTGGAATATAGTTTGTTTTAGGTGAGGAGGGGAACTTCCCGGCTGCAGGCCAGATGAGTCATGTGCTGGCCATGCCCATGCCCAGTTTAGCAAAGGGCATGTTAAATGTAAGGCAACTGGCAGTTGGAACAGAATTCTTTTCAGGTGGGGAGGGGGAGTAGAACGTATCACTCTTTAAAATCAGAGCATGTTAATATAATACTGTATGAGAAATACTAATGAGCTGATGGTCATTTTGAAAAATCCTTTCTTAGCGAGTACCTAGAAACCGAGAGGAACATATGTGCCAAGTTTCAAGTTTGTAGGTTTTGCAATTCTGGAGATTTCGTGATGAGTGAGTGGCATTTGACTTTTATATATACAGTATATAGATACCATGAAAGAAATATATTCTGAATTTCTGTCCTATTGCGTCAGATACTTCATGTGCAGATGACTTCTCAATGTGTTTGGAAATAACATGGCTAAAAAGAGATACTGTATTGAATGCAAATTCTGCCAGATTTCAAATTCATTGAAATAATCAGATTTCACTAATTTAAGCCGCATTCATTTCAGTACTTCTTCCTTTTAATCAGTATGCAACCTAGTTGCTTATTAACCTTTGGTTTGTAAAATAATATCCATCTCCTCCTCCTTCCACCACCCCCTCCTACTCCCCCCTCTTGAGCATTTGCTATTACATTGTTTTAACCCTATTGAGATTACCAGTGTTTTGAGGAATCTGTTCCCTTCTATCTTCTTCATGCTTTGCTAGTTCCAGACAAGCCCCCCCAAAAAATCACCCTGCTTGAATTTTTCCCCCTCTGGTTCTCTAAATATTGTGCACTTTCCCTTCCTTGTGTCATAAATCAAACTGATAGGGCTGCCACACTGAAACATATTGTACTCAGGAAAGGGAGCCAAAATTGCCCTAAAGAACTATCTTGAAAGCAGGCAGGGGAAAAAATTGATTTTTAAGACAGAATGGCCTCCCAGAATGAGGCAGCTGACACACGGATGGGCTGTAGTGCCAGGGTGAATTCCCCTCCCTGCCAGCACTGGTTGTGTTTATTGCTATAACAGAGACTTTGTGGGCTAATGTAAAATTCTGCCTGTTGCCCATTGAGGGGTGGGGGGGCTCGCTTGGAAAATATACAATTTGTTTTCAGCCATTTGAATACATTTCCTCTCAGAAAAGTAGAATTTGAGCATGTTTAATACTTAGATGATTGATTCCTCATCTACAATTTCTATGCAATTGTGTTTAAGATACTGAAAACTGAAATATATGCTTCAGTTAGATACACAAGAATGAAACCGTTCTTTTGACAGAAAGTTAGCAAAAGGAAGGGGCTTTGTTTTGAATTTAATCACAACGGAAACTGGGTTCTCTTTGAGGGATTAGCATTCAAAAGAACTGATAGAATATTAAAAAGGCACCCGGGGTGTCTTTTCTGAGAGGTATCATGTGAGGACAACACAAGGCTTGACGAATTCAGGATTTGTCAGCAGTTTCAAAGAGAATGGGTTAGAGATTCAATTTCCTTTCAGATAAATTTCAATTAAATTACGGGAATAGGCGTTTCAGGGTAGAGTTCTTTAAGCTTGCTTGATAAGTAATAATCTGAAGACAAGTACTCGACTTTTAAAAGAATTTAGCAGAATTTGAGCCCCAGTAAGAGCAGTGTTTTAAGGATTTGTATGATTCGAGTTATAATAGTTTATCCACTTATTTGGGGGGTAAGTCTTATTAAGGAGTACAGTGGCACAGTGGTTAGAGTGCAGTGACTGCTAGCTGCAGTTTAGCGGTTCAAATCTCACCAGGCTCAAGGCTGACTGAGCTTTCCATCCTTCCCAAATCGGTAAAATGAGGACCCAGATTGTTGGGGGCAATATACTGATTCTATAAACCGCTTAGAGAGGGCTGTAAAGCACTATGAAGAGGTTTATAAGTCTAAGTGCTATTGTTATTGCTACGAGTCTTCGGAGAGGGGCGGCGTACAAATTTAATTAATTAATTAATAATAATAATAATAATAATAATCATCATCATCATCATCATCATCACGCAGTCCTAGGTGCTTGGGAAGCGCCCAACTGGTGATGAAATACGAAATCCAGCATAGTGATCTCGTTTGCTGTGTTGTACTGACATAATAATAACAACAATAACAATAACAACAACAACAATAATAATCATCATCATCATCATAATAATAATAGTAATAAATAACTTATTGAGGTTACATTAAAGTAAACCTATATGTAGTCACACTGTCAGAGACCTTTTGGCATGGCTCTGCAACATTTTTCTCTGCAATGAATGATACTGAATGTATTTTTAATCCCATAACAATACTTCATAAACAATAATCTAGTAGTAAAGTACTGGATCTGTGCTAAGTCTTTAGGGGTTACTCAGCACTTCTGCAGAGAGAGCAAGAGAGCGAGAGAGTAGTGTGGTGTAATGGTAAGGGAGACCTAAAATCAAGTCCATCCTCCCATACTGGGTGACTTTGAATCACTTGTCTTTTTTTCCCTAGCTTGTTTCATTGTGGGAAAATTGAAAAAAGGAATGGCAGAAAATAAATCAACAAATTTAGGGTCTTTGGCCTAGTTTGACTGATATCCTCTTCTGGAAGAGTCCAATAGATCTGATTGCCAATTAATGGTTGTTCCAGGTGTTATAGCTGGTATTATTTTATTTTTCTTCTTTGGTTTAATGTACATCACCAGAATCACATTGTTCAAGTTGGGTAGTGTTAAATATGCATTGAAGCAATGTAAATAAGTTGAATGTGGATTGAGCATTCTGATTGGTTGAAACAATGACAGTTGAGTTTAGGCGGGAAAGTAAAAGTATATAAGGAGCACTCTGACACTGTTTCAGTCAGTCGCGTTCTGAGCTGAAGTCACTTTCCTTTCTCCTGCTGAACCAAATAAAGAATTTAAAGAACCGACTGCTTCAGTCTTCTTCAGGTAGCCATATGAATTCTATAAACCAGGAGCCCTAAGACCCCCAGTCCATGGATCAGCACAAGTCCGTGGCTTGTCAGCAACCGGGCTGTGGAAATAACTGAAGCCCCATCCATGGTACACACAGGCAGCGTACAAAACCATGTCCCCTCTGGTCCATGGAAAAACCTGATGCCCAAATGTTTGAGGCCCATTTTGTTATGAACAAAGAAACAAATGTGCATTTGGTATTATTTTTATGTGAGTGTGTCTCAAGCTTATACATATTCAAGATCCATTAGACTTCTTCCAAGGATGAGATGGAAACATTTTTTTTTATTATATAGAGGACAGGGTAGTCATATGAAGAAATTGACAGTCTTTGGGTGGGCAGGAATATGACATGGAATATGTTATGGAATATGAATCAGTCTTATTTCCACTCCTTCATAGTACCATTTCTTTTTAAGGGCTCTGGGTGGGTGGGTGTGTTATAGTTCCTTTTTTTTTCATTTCTCCTGATTTTTTTTTTTAATTTGGAGGGGGAGAATAGTCACGTCTCCTTTCTCCTTATTCCTGCCATACTAACTTAATAATTCCCACAAGTTATCATTCTGTGCTAAAGGATCCCTGATAACTACTGTGCAGAAAAATTATGTCTACTTATGATTTTTGGTGAAGCAATTGGCCTCAGTCTGCTTCTGTCAAATGTGGAAGTATTATATAAATTAGACAACAATTGGTTGCTGTTCCATTCTTCCCCAATGCTTTGCTCAAACTTCCACTTGCATGCATCATTAAACAAAGTCAGTCCCCATCCCCTTCTCATTCATCTCAACTTCAAGCAGACAAGACCAGCAATCGTGCTTCGTTTTTCCCACAATAGCTAATGGAACTGCAACCTCCCTAGCAAGCTGATAAAGCACAATTACTCCAAGTTCCACCGAACACTTGTCATGAATTATCCTTCTGCAAAAAGCAATGTAGGAAGCATATTGTTTGGCTTGCCATGAGCAGGCAGGCATATTTAGCATCCAGGAACCTTCCTGCTTCTCAGGAAGAAACCAAAGAAGACCTGCAAAAATAGTCCATGTGCACAAACCAGATGGATCTGCTAGGTGATACTCATGGTTCCACCACATAGGGCAAAGGTTCCCAACCCCAGTCCATAGACTGGCATGCCAGAAACCAGGTTGTGCAAATAAGCAAAGCCCCATCTGTGGGATGCAGGCAGCATATGAAACCACACCCTCTCTGGTCCACAGAAAACCTCTCTCCATGGAACCGGTTTCTGATGACCAAAAGGTTAGGGAATGATGGCATATGGGATATCGGTCATGTTTAATTGTCTCAAAGGGCCTCGTGTTATTTTATTTTTTTAACTGTAGGAAACATAGATACAGAGACATGGTTTTCTGAGCAAAGCTGATCCAAGCTAGTTCCAATCTCTCTCTGAGCACGAAGGCTCTGTTGTTCAGAGCCCTGTCTTTCTCGGGACTTGCATTTATTTTTATAGCAACTTCTTGTGCACATAAGTATAAAAGATTAACTTTACTATTTTAGTTACAATGGATACATGGCCAATATATAAAACATAGTATACAGAGAGATCATATCAAGGTGTGTTTTCTAACTAAACAGAAGAGTATCTAATTAACTTCTTTACTCTAGACAAACAGAAGAGTGTTTAATAACTTTTGCCTTAGATAAACAGAAGCTGAGTAAATAATCTTTACATTAAGCTGAGTAAATAAGTAGGATGCTTAATCAATATTTACCAAGGCAGGCATTCCACATTCTTTGGCAAAGATTGAAAATTAACTGACATTTTATAACATTGTATCTTATGATGGATAATCTCCCTCATCTTCTTCTTTCATCTTCTTTGTTCAAAAATGCTGTGAAATATTCTCTTTGTGAAAAAAATGCTGCCACTTATAATGTTTTCATTATTGATGCTATGTCAATAATCCAAGCAATCTCTAAGCAATCCTCACACATACTTATGCTTGTGCATGCATAAATAGAGGGTCTAACCCACTACTGGGTTCTAAAACCCATTGCTATCAATTCATGCCCATCCCCAACACTTCTGCGCATGCACAGAAGCATCCTGGGCAAGTAGGTGGAGCCTCCCACCGCTGGGGTTACCGGTTCACAGAACTACGCTGAACCGGGAGTAACTCACTGCTTGTCTAACCTAATGACTTGGCTTTCTGTATATTTTCAAGTCAAAAATCCTGCAAAACAGCTTTTCAACTGTGTGATAGCTTGAAGAAGCATCAGAGGAATATTCTCCTGCTGTTTATATTATCCCCACAATTTCCTGCTACTTTATGATTGCAGAATCTCTACAACAGAGATAATGGAAAAGCAGAAAGCGCTCAGCTTGACTTCTGAGATTTTGAGTTAGTTTTCAGGATAGTCACTTAGTTTTCAGGATAGTCATTTATCATAATTCATATGATAAAACAAAACTTCCTAATGTAATTTTAATAGTACATTTTTCTAGCTTTACTTGCAAATAAAAATTCTGGGCCTAAAGAATAAGTCTTGGATATTACAAAGAATTTGCATTGGAAAGAATCAGTCTTAATATAGATTTTTTTTAAAAAATCTAATGCTATAGATGGCTTACTTTTCCAAATACCATCAATTTCTCTGTGTTATTCTCTTCTGAGTATTAATATTGCCCGGCTATTAAATGCATCTCTTGAGTAGGCACCTCTAGGAAACTCAATGAGATTCTTCCTGAATTTTGAGCTAGAAGACTACATGACTGATTTCTGCCATAAATTAAATGAAGCAGAATAATGCAAAAGAATTTGTTGTTTTCTTATTATTCATGCATTCATTCCCTTGGAGATGGTTTTATAGAACCTGCACTTTTCTGTTAGGAAACATTTCTCCCTGGGAAAGATCCTGTCTCATTTGGCATAATTTCACTGAACAAAGCATGAATTGTTTTGGGGATTTTTGGGGGTAGTAGTTGGGTGAGATTCTAGTATACTAAAACAACGTAGAAAAGTCAAGCTAAGTATTGGTTACTTGTATTTGGATTTTCCCATGGTGATTATCTGTAATGGGGGGACAACTATCTTTGATAAAATCTTATCAAATTTATTACTTTCACTGGATTAATCCTCCCCATCAAAATTCTCTCGAATGTCTATTCATAGGTCTCATCTGAGTCTCTATTTGGAGAAGCTTGTTTCAAGATGAGCTGTTTATGAATAGAATAGAATAACAGAGTTGGAAGGGACCTTGGAGGTCTTCTAGGCCAACCCCCTGCTTAGGCAAGAAACCCTACACCACTTGTTATCCAACATCTTCTTAAAAACCTCCAGTGTTGGAGCAAATTTGATGAGTTCCCCATCTATCCCCTCATCCAAGTCATTGATGAAGATGTTGAAGAGTACTGGACCTAAAACAGAGCCTTGGGGTCAAGGTTCCCTCTAATATTTTTTTGGTGTGGGTGGAAAAGTATAATGTCTGAGCGGCACATTTTCATGCCTGGGCGTGGATCGGTTAGAACAGTGTTTCCCAACCTTTTTTGAGCTGCGGCACATTATTCATCTTTTCAAAATTCTGGGGAACACTGAAGGGGGGGTGGGGGGCGGGGCTAAAGAAAAGTTTGGACAAAAAAAAAATCTCTTCCTCCATTTCACTCTATTTCTCCCTCCCTCTTTCTCTCTCTTCCTTCCCTTCTTTCTCTCTCTCCATCCCTCTTTCTTTCTTCCTCTTTTTTGCTCTTTCTCTCTCCCTCCTTCCCTCCCTCCATGTCTTTCCCTCTCCCTCCTTCCCCCCTCTCTTTCTCTCTCTTGCTTTCTTTCCCTCTCTTTCTCTTTCTCTCTTTCTCTCATTCTCTCTCCCCTCCTTTTTCTCTCTCTCTCTTTCTCTCTCGTTCACCATGCCGGCAACAGAGAGAAAAAGAAAGAGAGAGAGAGAGCTGGAGAGAGAATGGAGGGCGCCGTTGTCTTCGCCTCCGCCCGCCGGCTCTGCAGCTAAGAGGCAACAGCAGCCATCAGCCTCCTCGCCCTCCCAGACGTTCCCAGCGCCCGGCCACGCGCCACCTCCCGTTAGCCCGGCTGACCTTTCCCTGCTGCCGTTTTCTCTTCATGGCGGAAAGCCACACAGTCCCGGACTCCCGGATCGCTCGCTTTTCCGGCCAGCAAGCGCGGCGCGGCGCTTTCCTGGGCAGATGGCTTTGCTGACCGGAGAAGCGAGTGAGCGCCATGAAAACGGCAGCAGGGAAAGGTCGGCCGGGCTAACGGGAGGCGGCGCGCGGCCGGGCGCTGGGGACGTCTGGGAGGGCGAGGGGAGCCGGCGGGCAGAGGCGAAGACAACGGCGCCCTCCATTCTCTCTCCGGCAGCGAAGGAGAGGGGGCGGATCACGCCCCAATACAGGAGGCGGCGGCGGAGGAGGAGGAGGAGGAGAGTGGGCGGATCGGACGGGCAATGGGGCAGGGCAGAGAAGCCAGGGGCGCGTTTGGCCAGAGGCACCGTGGGGAGGCAGGGGCGGCCGCAGCTCCCTTTACTCCTACTGCCGGACCTCCCCGCCCCTGCCTCCTTTTTCCCGCCTTCCTTCTTTGGGGCCCAGCCGGAAACAGCTGCATCGGGCAGTAGCCGGGGGACAGTTGCGAGTGGGAGCTCCAGGTTGGAGGCACTGGCGGTCCTGCACTGGCAGTGCCCCGCCCACCTGGAGCTTCCTGCGGCACACCTGACCGTGTCTCGCGGCACACTACTGTGCCGTGGCACACCGGTTGGGAAACGCTGGGTTAGAAACACGGTCATTAAGTGAATCTGGCTTCTTCCCCCCTCCCCCATTGTCTTTGCTTGTGAGATGGTCGCAAAAGGGGGTCACATGACCTCAAGACACAGCAATGGTCATAAATATGAAACGGCAGCCAAGTTTTGATCACTTGATCATGGGGCTGCTGCGAAGGTCATAATTGTGAAAAGGGGCCATAAGTCACTTTTTTCAGGGCCGTTGCGACTTTGAACGGTCAGTAAATGAACCGTTGTAAGTCGAGGACAACCTGCCTTCTCTGTTTTCTGTGGAGCTTCAAAATGGACTCCTGATCTGCTTCTAAAAGAGTACACTGGTCAGACAGATAATCCTCGACTTCAGTTCTGACCCCAATGGAGGCCAATGTTTCTGTCTCCTGAGTAAGATGGTTATTAAGTGAGTTCTGCATCACTTTACCACCTTTCTTGCCACAGTCGTTAAGTGAATCCCTGCAGTTGCTTGTCAGAAGATCCCAAAAAATGTTCACATAACCCTGGGACATTGCCACCATCATAACTACGGACCAGTTGTCAAGTGTCCAAAGTTTGATCCAATAACCCCTTTATTTTTCTAACAAAGTCCTTCCATCCTAGAAGGAAGAATAGAAAGAATAAAATGGAAAAGGGGATTAAAAGGGGATACAAAAAAATAAAAAAGAAAACGGTTTGGTTCAAAGTTCTGCTCAGATTAAAGAAATTGGAGTTTGAGAAGGGTTGATTAAGCTTTGAGTATTGTTTTGTTTGCTCTTTTTTAACTTTATTTTTTCTATTTAGATATATGAAATTAGGAATTGCTGATCTGTTTTAATAAAGTTAGTATTGATTATAATAAATATGTAGTAGGTGATGCTAATTTAGATTAATGCATAAATGGAATTGAATTTATAATTGCTGGGGAGATTAATGATGTTAATGATTTTTAATTGATTGAAAATAGAGAATATTTAGAATTTTGTCCCCTTTTTTTTCCTTTTCTCAAGTTGACTGAAATTTAAGATTAATAATTAAGTAAGAAATGTAGATAAGTATTAGTTGGCTAAATGTTAGATGGGCTGAAATAATTTTTAAATTTGGGATTAGGTAAATGTACTATTTAGAGGGGGGGAGAAGTCTGATATTCGTATATGTTTATGTTTTGTTTTTCATTTTCTTTTGTTAACATCTGATTGTCTATACAACGTTTACTTGGCTTATAGAAAAACAGAAATGAAAGTGAGAGAAATGAGAGCAAAAACGGAGGAGAAACAAATGAGAGAGAGAAGGGAGGCAGAGAAGGAGAAGTACACAGAAATGAGAGTAGACCTGGAGGGAAAGAATGAGAGAGAGAAAAGAGGGGAAAGAGAGAGACCTTGTGGGAAAGAAAGAAAAGGGAAAAAGAGGGAGGGAAAGGGAGAAGTGGAGAGAAAGGAAGGAGGGAAGGAAGGAAGGAGAAATGGAGAGAGGAAGGAAGGAAGGAAGAATGAAATTAATGGAGGGACAGAGGAAGGAAAGACTTTGGGGGGGGGAGGGGCGTTTAATTTTTTTTCCTCTCAACATACATTCAAACAATACAGTGTATCATCTAATTTTCCACGAATAAAATCCAGTATTTTGTTAGTAACTAATATCAATTATCAAAAAAGTTGTAAAAGGTTTTTTTCCTAATTTTGTCATCCAGTTACATACATTTTCTTTCAATTAAATTCTCTCTTTAATGTTCCTTCAAAAAGTACAACTCCAATTATATTTCTAACTTATTAACCTGCATTAATATAAACATTATAATAACAAAGTGAACAACAAAATAGGGTGAAATAAGATAACCAGAATTTGATAACTGGATTCTCAGTACAGCAGCCACTTTCCCATCTCAACCTACATTATATTTGTCCTAGTTCATATTCATTTCATTATTTTTAAGATTTAGTAGCTTAATATTTTTTGCTATTATCCCTGTTTTTATTTCCCCATGAAAGCTTCAGACAATAAGAAATGGAATTTATTTTGCATCAAAAATGCTATTAATAAATATCCATTAAGCTCCTAATTGAAGAGGGTTTTTTTTTAATGGAGAGTTGACAAATCGAATTTGCTACTTTCTAAAAAATGTAAGTAATTAGATTCTACAGTGGTTTTGTTGCCACTCCAATTTAGGTTTTACCATCCATTGAGTCCAGAAATCAGATTTTTTTTAAAAAGCCACATTCCGTTGACAATCAACTTCCATACATCAATAGTGTATTTATTGTATATATTCCTTTTAGCCCCACACCCTATCTGAATAAGCCTTGAAAAAGTGCTTACTAATTACTCTGACATACTGAGCAGACAGTATTTTAAATTAGAATAGTATCAGTAAGTCTTTTACAGATCTCGGAACATAATATTTTATTAATGCAAATATGCTATAAGCTGCTTCTTCTGAAACCTGCAGTAAGCAATAAATGTATTGATAAAAATCCTCAGTAACCATTTTTGCACGCTGGAACTCTTGACAGGCAATAGTTGGTGATGTTGCAGAAAGTGAGCCCAGTACACAATCTGAAAGCTGATGCATGAACTTTTCAAGCTTTTTCAACAGAAAAATTGAATAGGACAGTTATACCTTAGGGCAATGCTTCTCAACCTCGGCTGCTTTCAGACCGGTGGACTTCAACGCCCAGAATTCCCCAGCCAGCAGTTGCTGGCTGGGGAATTCTGGGAGTTGAAGTCCACCAAGGTTGAGAAACACTGCCTTAGGGTTAGAGGGTCATTGTGATTCAGGGATTAGGCTAGGATTGAAGTAGGTAGGTTTAAATCCATTTTCCCCAGATACCAAATGACAGTTTTTAACTAGGAAGAGCCTTGGTTGTCCAATTTGTTCAACACCCCCAAAATGGTTCATTAAATTTGAGGTGGTAAGAAGAAAGCTCACGTTTAACAAAGAAGAATCATGGCCACCATGATTTCTGCACTCTGTGTCAAATCATATCAATTTGACATAATAACACTGGTCTGTGCAGGTTTGTTGAATACACATCTGATACTAGATGTGTATTCACACCGCCTCCTGCTGCATGAGTTCCAGCGGTTAGGTCCCACAGAGTCAGCCTTCTCCAGGTCCCATCAACTAGACAATGTTGCTTGGCGGGGCCTAGGGGAAGAGACTTTTCTGTGGTGGCTCCGGCCCTCTGGAATCAGCTCCCCCCGGAGATTCGCATTGCCCCCACCCTCCTCGCCTTCCGCAAGAGTCTGAAGCCTCATCTATGCCACCAGGCTTGGGGCCACTAGGCTCTAGCCCCCTGACTAACAAATGTTATGTATGTTTGAGTAGTTAATGATTGATTTTTAATGTAACTGGGGATTTTAGACTAGACTACTTAGTTTAAATTAATTGGATTTAGGACATTTTTATTGTATTGTTTTTCTTTTATATGTTGTAAGCCGCCCCGAGTCCTTGGAGAGGGGCGGTATATAAATCTAATCAATCAATCAATCATTTTTATCATTATCATTTATCATTATTTTTAAGTTGATGGTATATTTAGTTGTGGGGGGAAATAATAATAATAATAATAATTATTATTATTATTATTATTGTTGTTGTTATTATTAATTAGATTTGTATGCCGCCCCTCTCCGAAGACTCGTATCATCACTGTTCTCTTTTCTTAGGTTGTTTTAACAGCAACCCCATCATAGAGCTCTGAGGACCATTCTCTATGTTTCTCTGTCTCTCTCTTTCTCTTTCTTTCTTTCTTAGCTGAATGCTAATTGTTGGAATAAAATGAGGACAGACTGTAATATCTGCCAGTGTTGTTGGGAATTGGACAGGGATGGCTTCTACTTCGCCACTAGTTCGCATTGTGACATTTCGTGCATGCACTCTCATATGTTTTCACTTCCGTGCATGCTCAGTTGCAAGTTTCAGCCCGAAAGTCAGCTGAGAAACTCATCAGCTGTGCTTCAGGTGAAGAAATAAAGGTCAGTATTAACCCGGGGGCAAGCAGGAGGGCTCTTTTCAAAGCAGGGGAAGAGGAGGAGCCATAAGAATAAGTAAAGATTTGCAAAAAATTCCCCCCAAAAGAAGACAGTGCCCACGGACCAGCACCAACAGAACTGGATCTAGTGACACCATCATCGTGTCACCAGCGGGTCACTAACGGTTCAGGCAATCTGGTCTGAATTGGAAGGAACCCACTCCTGGAGTTAGGTACCATATAAGTTTCTTAAGTCATCATCGTCATTATACAAAGTTTATTTATTCATTTAGAACATTTATAGCCAGACTCTGGGTGGCATATTATTATTATTATTATTATTATTATTATTATTATTATTATTATTATTATTATTATTATATTATTATTATTATTATTATTATTATTATTATTATTATTATTATTATTTATTAGATTTGTATGCCACCCCTTTCCGTGGACTCGGGGCGGCTCACAACACAATAAAACAATTCATAACAAATCTAATAATATACAATTAAAAATTTAAAATAGTTTAAAAAAACCATTTTTAAGCAGACATACCTACAAACATACCATACATAAATTATATAGGCCCGGGGGAGATATCTCAATTCCCCCATGCCTGATGACAAAGGTGGGTTTTGAGAAGTTTACGAAAGGCAAGTAGGGTTGGGGCAGTTCTAATCTCTGGGGGGAGCTGGTTCCAGAGAGTCGGGGCCGCCACAGAGAAGGCTCTTCCCCTGGGGCCCGCCAACCGACATTGTTTAGTTGACGGGACCCGGAGAAGGCCGACTCTGTGGGACCTAATCGGTCACTGGGATTCGCGCAGCAGAAGGCGGTCTCGGAGATATTCTGGTCCGATGCCATGAAGGGCTTTATAGGTCATAACCAACACTTTGAATATATTAAATAACCCCAGCAAGCAATATTGGAAATAAAAATCATACAACATCAACAACAAAAATGAAATGAAATCCATAATTGAACTCAGCAGCAAAAGGCAACTAGAGCTCATCAATGGTATAGAATAGATGACCATTGACCTCCATATAAGATGGCTCATCTGTTTTCTCAGCCTGACGCCCTGGGAAAAGCCAAGTTTTTAAAGCATTCCTGAAGGATAACAGGGGCCAGAAAATTGATGGAGATCATTACAAAGGGCAGGGACTGCCATTAAAAAAGCTTCAGAGAACAGGTGGGATATATATGTAATGCATAATAAATATATACCTGCATTTTAAAATATAAATAAATTGTATTTTAAAGCAATTCAGTTATGCTGTCTTTTATTCAGGCTGTAAGTGGGGTTTATTGTATTTGAAATGAAAGTGATAGGTTCCTGACTGCGGCTTTAATACCTGCTGTCATGCCAGATTTACACCTTTTTAGGGGCTGACTATAATCCACATGTTCTTGGTGATTGACAGTTTGGCATAAGTGCAATGTTTGAAAATCACCTTTATAAATATGCAAAGTGTTAATCAGCGGGATTGTTTTAATATCTCCGCGTGTAGGGTTCTTTTCTATTATACATTAGTGTTATAGCAAGAGACAACAGAGCATGCATAAATATTGTCAGATCAAATTCAGGTTGGCATATTAGAATAAAATGGGAAGAATTGTTCAAAATAATATTTTCATTAGAAACAAGCTATAGTTCTTTTCAAACAAAGTAATCTTTTGAATTTGCACCTTTTAAAAATTATTTGGGAATTATGGATTGTAGGTAATGATAATAACATTAGCATTGTTGGAAGCCGGTGCAAGTCTGCTGATCAACTGCCTGTGTTAGTGGAACATTTTCATCCCACCCCCCTCCACAAAGCAGCCCGGCACTCCTGTTCCGAGGTACAGTGGTACCTCTACCTACAAACGCCTCTACTTCCGAACTTTTCTAGATAAGAACCGGGTGTTCAAGATTTTTTTGCCTCTTCCCAAGAACCATTTTCCACTTACAAACCCGAACCTCCGAAACTGTAACTGGAAAAGGCAGGGAGAAGCCTCTGTGACACCTCTCTAGGAATCTCCTGGGAGGAAAAGGGGCTGGAAAAGGCAGGGAGAAGCCTCGGTGGGGCCTCTCTAGGAATCAGATTTTTGACTAGTGTACACTTTCTCTATAATCTTACAAGAACAGTATATCTCACATTCTTGGTCTCTCCCCCACCTCCTCCTCCTCCTCTAGCAGTATACATATCAAAGGGAAACATAGATTGATAGAAGTTTGGAAGAAAATGGTTACAACATCTATCTTGTGGTTCATTTAAATCTGTGAATTGTTTTTTTAAAAAAAAGAAGTTTAGATTTAATCTCAGAGAGACCTCTTGGGGACTTTACTCCCACATATTGGTGGAGCCATGAGAATAATTTAATTTAATTTAATTACATTTTATTTGCATTTAAAATAAATTGAATGAAATCAATATTATTTTCGGTGATTTTAAATGGTGGTGGTAGCTTCGGAGGAGTACAAAGGCACAAGAGGAACAATGTCTGGCCCTGATTCTACTAATGGATTAATCATTATTATTTATTTTGTTTCTATACCATTAATTCATTGTGTGGTTTGTAGACATGAAATCATAACATCAGAATTTTCAAAAGCCATCGCATAAGGCTTAATAAAGCAATGACTTAAACTGATACAGTAGGGAGAATTTTCATGGCAAAATATCTTGCCTAAAATAATGTTTTTGTTTTTGATAAAAACTGATGCATATTTTAAACCAGAGCAAAAGGATACATCTAATTTTGAGTGGAGAAAAAAAATCCATTATTAAATAGAAATGAACGTGGAGGGTTGGGTTTGAAATGGAATTTTGCTGTGTGTGTTTGGCTTGGATGAAAGAGTTGATACCGCTGAATAATAGAAGACTTTTAGAGTTAGAAGAATATGACCTGAAATTGCGCTCCATGGATATTTGTGATATGATAACGTGTAGGTTAGCATGGATTAAAAAACAACAACACCATTCTGTTAGATATCCCATAGTTAGCATACAGATTAATGCAAACTTGACTAGAGGCATTGCAGTATTTTCTTGGGTCTTGTGATGATAGATAGATAAATAGATGGATCTATGGATGGATGGATGGATGGATGTTTTTGAATAACTTCATCAAATCTTAATAATCTGGATATCCACAAAATTATGATTAATTCTAATCTCTTCACAAATGTAAGTCTTTATATCCAGCATAATTTTATCTGAGGGTTTAATATCTCTTGGGGGGGGGGGGGGGGAGAAAGAGCACATTAACATATTGTGCAACTCCAGAAATTAGTTTGTTTTTTAAAAAAATAGCATGTGGTTATAAATATTTCAATCAAAATGATGTTATCATGTATTTTCTCCTCCAGAAATATCGACAGTATATGTCTGGACTTCTGGCTCCTCCATATGGTGCAATGGAAACTGGCTCCAACAATGATAGTAAGTAAAAGAAATGCAAACATAAAAATCTATTTCTGTCATTTATTCCAGTGACTATATTTGACAATAAACATAAAGGAAAAGAAGTCCCTGTGGATTTTACTTGGCTAACCGTATATATAATCGCTGTTAATTATGGTGAAACTAGGTAGGTAGGTAGGTAGGTAGATAGATAGATAGAAGGCAGCCAAAATTTTTACTGCCACACTGTGGGTGTGGCTTATTTTGTGGCTGTGGCTTAATGGCCATGTGACTGGGTAGGAGTGGCTTGCCAACCATGTGATCAGGTGGGAGTGGCTTGAACGATCATCATTGTTCAAGTGAACTGTTAAACCCTCGACTTACAACCTTACCAGTGATGTTTGCTGGGGTGACAATTTGCTTCACGTTTTCCGTGCTCTCCTTCCTGGGTCGCCCCCCTGCCTCAGGCTGGATAGCTAGGTGAATGAGTGCTGCCAAAAGCATAAATGCTGCCAGCATCGCTTCCACCCATGCCTTCTGCTTGCACCTCAGGCGGGAGATGGTGCATGAGGCTGGAGGGGAACCAGGCAGGAGAGAGGGAAGCTCGTCCGAGGCCAGAAAGGAGGAAAGAGGAAAAAAGCAAGGAGCGCAGATGCAGCAGCAGCAGCAGAGAGAAAAAGGAAAGCCGAGTCAAGACCAGTAATCCAAGAAGTGACAGCCGCCGATCAACTGGAGTTGCGCATTCATCTTCATTTCCGCCGGTGGAACTGTGTTCCATCCCGTCCTGCCTGCTGCCCACCCCTGGATGGATGGATGGATGGATGGATGGATGGATAGATAGATAGATAGATAGATAGATAGATAGATAATAAATAGACAGATAGACAGACAGATTGATAGTAGCTGAATTATCAGTTTCATTCATGATGAATGATCATTGTTTATACTAAAAGCTTTGGAAATCAGTGAAACCCATGTTATTCATTTTTAAGAAGAGGTTCTTTGATTAGGGCAGGATAGGCAAAGTTGGCTCTTCTATGACTTGTGGACTTCAACTCCCAGAATTCCTGAGCCAATCATGCTACCACAGTAATTCTGGGAATTGAAGTCCACATGTCAAAGAAAAACCAACTTTGCCTATCCCTTAGGGCAGTGTTTCCCAAACTTTTGACATATTTATTTATTTATTTATTTATTTATTTATTTATTTATTTATTTATCCATCCATCCATCCATCCATCCATCTATCCATCCATCCATCCATCCGTTTGTTTGTTTGTTTGTTTGATTTTTATGCCGCCCTTCTCCTTAGACTCAGGGCGGCTTACAACATGTTAGCAATAGCACTTTTTTAACAGAGCTAGGCTATTGCCCCCACAATCCGGGTCCTCATTTTACCCACCTCGGAAGGATGGAAGGCTGAGTCAACCTTGAGCCGGTGATGAGATTTGAACCGCTGACCTTCAGATCTACAAGTCAGCTTCAGTGGCCTGCAGTACAGCACTCTACCTGCTGCGCCACCCCGGCTCATATGTGTACCCCTTCTATAATTTTTGTAATGCTTAGTACCCCTCATAAAAAAATGGATATATTTTAATAACAATCAAAATATATTAATAATAAACAAAATAATAATAAACAAAAAATAAAATTATTCATAATAAAATATAAATAAAAGTTAAATTATAAATAATATTTGTTTGGATCAATGAGAAGGATGAAATTGTTTGTGCTGAGATGACAGATCATCATAATTTGGTTCCCTGGTTGTTAATTTTAATCTGAGATGTGGTTCCATGTCCAATAGTCTGTTCCTTTTTTTCGACTTAATGTCTACAAATGCTGAAAAAGCAACTTCACATAAATATGAAGTTGGAAAAGGCAAGATGTATTTCAGAACTTCAGAACTATCCCCACCAAACTCCGGTACAATGCGTACACCCACCAAAATCTTCCCGTACCTCTGGGGGTACATGTACCACAATTTGGGAAACACTGCTTTAGGGCAATCCCTACCATAAAGCAGATTGAAGTGGTTCTTTCAACAGCTCCTCTGATATGTCATGAAAAGGCAACAAACTAATTACTTAATAATTTAATTAACAATTAAATTGTTCTTATCAAGGAGAGAGAAGAGTGTTTGTAGGTTTTTGTGTATCGTGTATAAAGAAGTTGAGTAGCTGTGGATATTGAATGTAACTTGGATACCAGTTATGAGGAGCAAACGCTGTACAAAGCCTTGATATTTTCTGTGTTTATTTATTGATTTTATTTGTACTTCACTGCCATCAAAAAGACTCTCATATACATCAATAATATAATAAAACATTCATGGCAAAAGAATATAAAAATAATTTAAAACCATCTATAGTGAGCCTAGAGAATGGCCTTGAAGGACAGAGGGACGGTCTGTTGCCAAGGCAACGATCAGATAAATAAGGTTTGAGCATGGATCAGAAAAAGTGATTCACAAAAACATCTCCGCTCTTTCCTCCTGCCTTCTAATTAACATGAAGAAAAAAGAAAGAGGAAGAGAAGCACATTCAGACTTGCAAGTTTTATATTAGCCTGTCAGGTAGACCAGATTAAGAATGACATAAAACTATTTTTAACAGAACAGCTATAGTAAGAAGAAGAAGCGATCCCAGCAGCGCCGAATACTTCAGTAGCCAAAACTTGGAGACCTCCATGACGGAGCGTTCCCCAAAAGATTGTGACGACTCTGATGCTTGCTTCGCGGCCTGGCCTTCGGGAGCAAGGCTGGGGATAAACCCTGCCTTTGTGCCCTCCTCCTCCTCCTCTGCCCAGCTCTCCCCACCCAGCTCCATGGGCTTCCTTCTAGTTCCTCACGCGGGTCCTTCTGCTCTCTTCTTCCTTGGCGGTTGGCAGGGAGGTGTTGGGAAGGGTCCGGGGGGGATGGAAGGTAGGAGGAAATAAAGCTGCTGCTTTGGGCGTCTTGAAGGGACTCCACTGGAGGAAATGGATGCCAGGCACGGAGTGAGAGCCAGGGAGCCTTGTCTGAGGCTGAAGTGCTGGTCCTTGCTACAGCCAGGATTCCCTGCCTCCTGGATGCTGCCGCAAGCAAATGGGAAATCCCAGGCGCTTTGGCTGGCAAAAGTTGGCTTTGGCAGTCCGGAGGCAGGGAATCCCTGCGGCAGTAAGTGAGCGCACACGCAGTAAGAGAGCCCACGCATCTGGGCTTGGGTTTGTAAGATGAAAATGGTTCTTAAGACAAGGCAAACAAATGTTAAACCCCGGGTTCGTATCACGAAAAATTCATATGAAGAGGCGTTAGTAAGACAAGGTATCACTGTATGTCTTAAATTGCAAGAATATTTTATTTTGTAACATATGCAGTATATGCAACCACTGTTCCCTGTAAGTTGCGCACGCCTGGGTGCGCGCACCCCAAAATGCCCCTCGCGCATCCTTTTCCAAGGGCGCACATGGAGCCGTGGCCACCCCCCCGGACCTCCAGCCCCCTCACACCCCTGGATTCTCGCCGCTGCCCCCCCGCCCGCCCGATCCGCCTCTTTCTCCTCTACTTCCTGCCTTGGGGCGCGGCTCCTCCCGCAGCAGGAACACTTGTCCCGCCGCTCTCACAGTCCCTTCGCCAAGAGCGCTTTCGTCCCGGGCTCTCAGCGAGGGGGCTGCAGGAGAGGTGGGGCAGCTGTTCTCACAGTGGAGACCAGCGAAGGTGATTTTCAATGTCGGGCACATGGCTGCGTGTGCTCCCCATCCCCCTACCAGTCCACCCGGAACATTCAAAATAAGAAAAACCTTCGCCTGCGAAGGTTTTTCTTATTTTGAATGTTCCGAGTGGGCTGCGAAGGTTTTTCTTATTTTGAATGTTCTGAGCGGGCTGGCAGGGGAATGGGGAGCGCTCGTGCGCTCGACATTGAAAATCACTTTTGCCGGTCTCCGCTGTGAGAAGAACGGAGAGAAAGCAAGAGAGAGTGAGAGAGAGAAAACAAGAGAGAGAGAGAGAAAGAGGGGGGAAAGAGGGGGAGAGAGAAAGAGATAGCAAGAGAGAGAGAACAAGAGAGAGAAAGAGTGAGAGAAAGAAAACAAGAGAGAAAGAGTGAGAGAGAGAGAAAGCAAGAGAGAGACAGAGAGAGAAAGCAAGAGAGTGAAAGTGAGAAAAAGAGAGAGAGAGCAAGAGGGGGAGAGAGAGAGAGAGAAAGAAAGAGAGAGAGATGAGAGAGGAAGGAAGAGAGTGAGTTAGAGGAAGAAAGCAAGAGAGAGAGAGACAGAGAAAGCAAGAGAGAGAGAAGAGTGGAAGGAAGAGAGAGAGAAATGATAGAAAAAAGGGAAGAAAAAAAGAAAAATGAGAAAATGATTGAGGCAGAGAATGACAAGAAGGAGAGAGAAACAGAGAGAGAAGTGACTCTTGATTTAAAGCATATGGTAAAAGCACTTAAATAATAACAGAGGAAAAAAACCCAGCCCTCACCTGTTTTTATTAATAGTTATGTTTTTGGTTTTGCTGGTTGTTTTAGTTTTAATAGTAATGGATTTTGGTTTTTTTAAATTATTAATTTCTTTTAATAAAAAAGAAGGGATTCATTCATTCATTCATTCATTCATTTATTTTCATGCCGCCCAGTCACAAAGGGACTGCCACTCAGACACTATACTTTTCCGCCCACACCAAAAAAAAATTAGAGGGAACATTGTATGCAATGCACAGAACACCCGCAGTGAAAAAATTGCAAAAGGTTCATCCAGTCTTTGCACAGAAATAAAGAAAACTCCATGAAGAGACTTGAGAGAATTTTGTCTTCCTTCTGATTTATTTACTTTTCTCACCCAGAGAAAATAAGAATCTAATTCTCAGAGTAGAAATGTGTATGGTTAAAAGGAATAAGGAGCCTTACCATCACTTCTGCCAAATCAGTAGCCTGATAAGCAGCATTCAGACAAGCATCTGATACAGTTCCAGGATTTAAAAGGTTAGACGAAACATCAGCTTTTCTTACCTCTGATTCAAATAAATCAATAATGGGTTCTGAATTAGTTTGATATCTGTTCCTATGCACGCTTGCGCATGCAACACTTCAGCACAGAAGCATTCCGGGCAGGTGGGCGGAGCCTCCTGCCACCACCACTACCGGTTCTAAGAACCCATCTGAACCAGGAGCAACCCACAACTGAAATAAATGACCTTGGGCAAGTTGCCACTTCTTAAAAGCTTATGACCACTAAAAATATATATAATTTATTACTCATCAACCTCAGAAAGATTCAGTGGACTTTCTTCAGTATTGTGTGGAATCTCAGATAAAACTTCCATTGTGTCTCATTATAATGTTCTTTTTTACAATTGCTACAAGCACCTACTGAATATTATTGGGAAGATATTATCCTGCTGCACAGACAGGGTCAATTTTTTAATTTAGCAAAAGGATTCCTGTACCTAGCTGAATGGGAGACTTCTGGGAAATGCCAGAATTGTAATCTAAATTGGGTAGTTGAAAAATCATCTCACAGGAAGACAGTTGCAAATTACCCCTGTCTTGTTGCTAAGAAAATAAACAGACATGGATATGAAGTGACCAGGAGTCAAAATTACCTCAGAAGAGACTTCATGTTGACTTTTATCATTCAAGAATAAGATGTTCGTATAGGCTCAAGAAACATGTTTCCATGGACTTAAGAAAAAAGCACACTCCTTTTACAGGTTTTCCCTTTTTGTTTTAAAAATGTTTTTTTCTGGTCCCACTTACTTCCATTTTTTTTTAAAAAAAATTCTGAAGTCTATATCAATCTTATTCCATTGTTTTTTAAAAGGCTACCATCAGATATCAATCACTGTGCTCCTCAGCCAGTTGTTCACTGACCATGGGGATTTTCGGAGTATTCGGAGAGGGGCGGCATACAAGTCTAATAAATAATAATAATAATAAATAATAATTTTCAATGATTTAATAAAGCTTATTTGAAACATATCCTGCTTTTTAAGGTTTAAGGATATGCCATTTTTCAACCACTGGAGCAGATGGACAGGATCCTTAGCCTCAGTAAACAACCGGTGTCAGTGATGGCGAACCTATGGCCCATGTACCACAGGTGGCATGCGGAGCCACATCTGAGGGCACGCGATATGCTTACTCTCTGTAAACTGGTTAGAGGGCTATAAAGCACTGCGAAGCGGTATATACTGTAAGTCTAAATGCTAAAATGCTATGTCAACTCCAATGTGCATACACCTGCTGTCCAGCTGATTTTCAACCTTCTTTTTGGCTGTTTACGCTCTCCCCAAGCTTCAGGATAACCTCCTGAAGCCTGGGAACAGCCAAAAATGGCCCAACCAGAAGTTCACTTGTGTGCTCATCCCCAGCCTCTTTTTCACTGTCAGAGGTCTTCAGGAACATTTTCAGCTTTGGACAGTTGCAGCCAAACAGTGAAGGGCTACCAAAATGTTTACTACCACACTGTGGGCGTGGCTTATGCAGGACGCCCTGCATTTTCTAGCAACATCTTTCAGAGCAAAATGGCTGCTCTGAGGTGGAGCTCCATTTTCACTACCCCTTACGTTTCCTCCCCCCCATCCGGGCAGTAGCCCACCCCTGCAGCCAAGCCTCCCACATTTCAGCCTGTTTCTTCTGCAGCCTGCAAGGCTTTCCTGATAACAGAGCTCCAGATCGATCCAGAGCTCTGTTATCAGCTACAGAGGCCTTCAGGAAAGCTGCAGAAGAAATGGGCCGAGGTGTGGGAGGCCCGGATACAACTATCTGAAGGTAAGTAGTAGAAGCCAGCTCCACTGAAAGTAAGTAGTAGGGCAGTTCCACAGCTTCAGTGAGACCTGTGCACATGCAGAGGGGAGGGGGGCAGCACAGGGGTTGCTGCATGTGGGGCGAGGGCATTGCATTATGGGTGTGGGAACCCATGTACACACTATCATGCATGTGCATGCACCCTTTTTTCACCCGAGCCACAAAAGGTTCTCCATCACTGACCTATGCTATGAGGACATTGTTATGCTTAATTAAGGTTCATGGTATTAGTGAAAAGATATACTCAACAAAAGTAGGAATTGTTAATCCATAAGAAAGAAAGAAAGGCCTGGGAGAAATGGTTCAGATGGCTATCCAATTTTAAGGACAATAAAACAAAAACTAATTAAAATATCTTAATATAAATCAAAATAAAGATATACACAATAGAAATTCGGACCAAAGTCAATACAACCCCTGTCTGAGTTCAATCCATTTGATAATTATCAGAAATTTACTACTAATATCGCAACCTACAACTACTTCTCACTAACAAAAATAACAAATATAATCAAACTAAGTTGTCACAATCCAAATGCCAGCTAGTTTGCAGGTACCACCTCTTCTCTCTCTTTTTCCTTTCTTCTCCCTTCTTCTTTTCTTTCCATCCTCTTTCCTTTTCTATCCCACCTCCAATCACCACTTCTTTCCACGTTATTCTTGGACTATTAAATACTACAGCTATAAGATTATTCAAATAAGAATATTGAATACAAAATATTTACATATAGACAAATATTTGTAATGTATATACAATAATATATATAAGTCGCTGTATAAAAATACTGTTTACCCCCTCCCCCTCCCACTTTTCTTTTTTGTATTCCCATCCCCCTTTTCCCTGTTTTCCTTTTTTTATATATAATCTAATAAAGTATATTTTAAAAAATTAAAATAAAATTTAATATGTTTCCTATTTTCACAGGGTTGCCTGACAAGGAGAATATGTCTAACAGTAGCCTCTGTTCAATCTCTAAGAACAGCAGTAAGGTAAATAATTTTGTTCATTTGTCTGGGGGGAGAGGAGAAGAAACACTAGAGATTGATGTCCATCTAACTAAATTTATTTCTTGAAAAAGCAATACGGGTAACCCACAATTTACAACAGACCATTTGAAGTTACAGTGTCACTGAAAAAGAGTGATTTATGATTATTTTCCACTACTAGTGTCACATTGCAGCATTTTCATGGGCATGTGATCAAAACTCAGCTGCTTGGCAACTGACTCAGCATTGTGACTATTGCAGTGTCTCGTGATCATGTGATTACCTTTTGGCGACCTTCTGGCAAGCAAAGTCAATGGGGAAGCCAGATTCACTGACCAACCGTGTTACAGAATTAAGAACTGAAGTGATTCACTTAACAAATAAGGTTGTAAAATGGGTCAAAATTCACTTAACAAATATCTCACTTAGCAACAAAAATGTTGGGCTCAATTGTTGCCGTAAGCCGGGACTGCCTCTAATCAAAGCATAGAAATGCCTCAGTTGACATTTGTACAGATGTGTATATTTTAATAAGGCAAAGGCCTGCACATTTTCACCCCTGGCAGAACAAATACGTACAGTATACATCAAAACACAGGAACTACTAGTGCCACTATGGTTAATGTGGAGAATAAAAATAGACTTAACAGGAAAATACTCATTCCTGAGACCGAACTTGCAGAAGCATTCTCTTTATATACAATTGACTGGAAAAATACAACTAAGCTAGAGATAATTAATTTTGACAGCATAAGCAACTTCCTTACTCTTTGGTAATAAGATATTTGCAGATAGAAAATATAAATTGATTCATGTTTAGTTCAGAAGGTTCAGAAACTGATAAGCATACATTCCGCATGTCTAAATACCTAATCCCTCTTGTATTAAAAACAACAGCGACAGCGCATTTATTTAGAGATTCATCCAGCCCTATTATTAGATAGAGATCCAGCCCCATTATTAAATCCTTAGAGATGATGACCACAGGACAACCATCCATCCTGTTGCACTGTATGGCAGTGAATGCTGGGCAGCAAAAGCTATCTCCATGCCATGGAAAGGCGAATGCTCCAATGGATATCGGGCATCTCCCTTCTTGACCACATCACAAATGGCAGTGATCCAAAAAGCAAACCTTGCACTTGCAGGAATATGCTAGGAAGAAGAAGAAAGAAGAAGAAGAGGAGATGATGACCACATCAGACAGCAGAATTGATGGCAAGGACATAAAATTGATACTGGGAGAAAATTGTCCTGCTCCATTAAACTGGCCTTTTCCCTCAAGTATGGTTGTGGATACTTTTTAAAAAAACCAATATTAAAAGTAAAACTCAATTGATAGCATAGCACTCGTGTCAGAAGCAACCAGGCACTATCAAGTTGACAGGATTAGCCTGTGACATCACCATTGCCAGGCACATCCTTTCATGCCCCCTGTGAGAACAAAGTACGGGAGCTCAACCCTGCCCCACTGCAGCACTCAGGTTTGAAACACGGGCTTGCTAATTTCCTACCCAGCATCCTAGCCACATGAGCCACCATGCATCTTTACTCAATTGATATCCAATTGGCTTGTAGAACAGGGCAAAGAGCCCAATATGCCCTTCAGGTCAGGTAATGGAATATTTCCAATTATGTTTAAACTTTAACATTCAATTTATATTATTTGGACTAATTCACCTAATGAGACTTGTTCCGTATTGCTCCACTGATAATGTATCCACATTGTTCAGAATCTTTCTGGCCTTATATCTCCGACAAATGTTCAAACAAACAGAATGCCATGTATAAACACAGTGGGTACTGCAACTGCATGGATAAATATTGTAAATGTTGGTGGAAGCAGAGCAGAGCTGGGAGTTTGAAACTTGTTGCAATTGTGGAAACTTTAGTTTCAAAAAATCCTGGAAACTCTGATCGTCTGGCCAAGCTCTAGTGATAGAAAAACACAGATTCTCATGGAATCCTAGAGTTCCATTGAACACCATTTGAAAAACCCTGATGTAAGGATGATAATAAACTGCTAGGTCATTCCAGAAAATATCTAAATGGGATTTAAAGAGGGAAACACCACAAACATATAACCAAACATATGGAAAAAAAATTCTGGAGTAATTTCACTTTTTAAAAAACAAGCAAACATGGAGTTCTAAATTAATAACGGCTATTGAAGTATAGTATCGAGGGGTAGGTTCCCAGTGGTGTGGTCTATATTCCGGTAGTGACCTGCTGAGGATGTAATTTTGGCATGATGGCTCCGGTACAGTATGTGCCAGTTCGTGTGCACCATCATATTATTTTAGTAATTTTTGGTGATTTTTCAGGTTTGGATGGCTTCTCCGCATCCTGTGTTTTATAACAATTTTTTTTTTCAAATATAAATATAAAAAATATTTTAAAATACAGTATAATATTTCATCCCTTGGGAATATTACTTGATTATTAGACCTGCTCCTTTCCATAGAAAGACATGGGCTTTTATTAAAACTGAAATTAGAAAACAGTCCAATAAAACTAGGTTTATTTTTATTTATACCTAATGATACTGTATTGTAGCAGGGTTTTTTTAGTGTATCTATTTTTATTTCCTAAGATTAAAGAATTAACAGGTCTCAAGAAGTTTAGGTACAAGATAATCAAGAGACAATAACTGTTCCATTCAATATAAATAAACACACACAAAAAAACTTTTTTCTTCATATTCAAATCCACCGTTTCCTGTCTCTTCTGTTTCCTTAAACCGACTGATCGTTTTAAAACATCTTTTAAATCTTTAATATCTTTGCTAAAATTGTTGCACCTCCTTGCTTTTCCTTCTGTCTTAGAATGTACTTCCCGCCTTACTCTCATCCTGCATGAAAGTAAACACTTTGGGTGGAATGAACATCTGACACTTTGATAGAGATTTCCATTGTTATAACAGAGGAAAAAAGATCAGGGCCCCAAATATTTCTTTAAATCCAGGAAGGGAGGTTCCTTAGGAAAATTATAGCATCCTAAACTTATTAGGGGGAAAGTAAAGTAAATTTACTTTAGAATAAATTCTACTGGAATTGTTTCCTAAGCTTATATGCGTAAAATTGCATTGTAAGTATATTTTTATTACATCCTTTGAGAAAAGGACATCAGCGAACTGCATCAATTACTATTCAATATGAAAAGAAACAGGGAAGTTTGTGAAATATTATTAAATAATTCTAATAAAAAATTCAATAGAATAGGAAACATAAGATAATAGCAATAAGAAATTTAAACAAACTGACCTAGATGGGGCTGTTGAAAAAATGAAAGGTGATGAAGCTAGGAATGCATTGGAAGCAGAAATTTGAGCAATGGTGCCATATAAAACAAACAAACAAACAAACATGATGGTTTTAAGATGCAGAATGCACGGTAGAGAAAGCTTTGCTGTGCTGACGGAATGGAATTGGGGTACATCCCCGGCCATATTCCATGTCAAGGTTAACATTGGAGGTATTTAGCTATCACTGATTGTGCTTCACTGCTGGTTAGAGTTGCAATGATATGTTAAAAGGACAAAATAATTTTCTTTTCAGTTTTTAGATTCTTGGTATTCTGCGATAGCATTGCAAATAGTTAGAATTTGGGGCTATGTTTCTAGTAAAGCAGATAAAATATACTTAGTATATTCTCTGGTTTATGGCTCACAAAGTGTAGGTACGGTGCATAGGTTCTCTTTTCAAGCTGGACCAAGTTGGTAGAACAAACTATTCTTTCTACTCAGGATGAAGATTAACTGTAAGGTGTGAAACATAGGGATCTAATTGTATCCAAAGCAGGTTTCCCTTCCCACTCTTAACCAGGTTTTAGGTATTTATATGATATGATGGATCTAAGTTCAAAGTTAACTCAATGAAACAGTATTTCAGTGAATTCTGTTGAGGTATTTTAAATGGGACTAAACATAGAACTAACCATGATGGGTTTTTAGAAAAATGTTTGCCCTCTTCTCATTCTCCACCATTCAGTCTGAACTGAGGAAGCTTCTTAAATGAGAAGTGAAATGTCTTCAAGGGGAAAAAAAACAAAGAAAGGACAGTTACCTTTTTAAAAAGTACCTTTGGGAATTAGATACTTCATTGAATTTTGCAGCGCTTCGTTTTGGGATTGCTTTAAAAAGTTGTTCTTCTTTTCTCCCTAGTCATTTTCACCTTATTGTTTTTTAGCCCATTCTACCCTGATCCAGCAGGGTAATTGTGTGTTTGTGTATGTATTTTTGTGTACACTGTGTATGTGTGTATATTGAGGGGATTACAACTTCTATCAACTACAGCTAACAAAGCTAGATGGAAATGATCAAAATTGTGATATACCAGATCTGGAATTGTGAAATCTGGAACTACTTAATTTATAATATACAGCATAACCATAGTAGTAAGAAAGGGATTTGATGCTAGCACTTTACTAGCCCCGAGTCGCATGGGATTGGGTGGCATAGAAGTCGAATCAAATAAATAAAATAGTAAATACTAGTATAAATATCTATTTATTATTTATTTATTTATTTATTTATTTGTCATACAAATATAGTATTGTATTGTATGTTTAACATAATATTAGTATAAAGTAGAGATAGAAAAGATAAAAAAAGACATTAGGACAGGAACGGTAGGCACAAATGTGCACTTATGCACACCCCTTACAGACCTCTTAGAAAAGGGGAGAGATCTATTGTAGATAATGTAAGGTTGAAGATTTTGGGATTGGGGGAAGAAACAACAGAGTCCGGTAGTGAATTCCAGGCATTGACCATTCTATTGCTGAAATCATATTTTCTGCAGTCTAATTTGAAGTGATTTACATTTAATTTGTATCTATTGCATGCTCTTGTGTTGTTGTTGTTAAAGGTGAAGTAGACGCTAACAGGGAGCACATTGATGTATGATTTTATGAACAATCTATATTAGAGTTTAGTTTAGTTTAGTTCCATTCCGTTCCGTTCTGTTTCGTTTCATTGCAACCTCATACAATGAAATTAAAGAGAATAGTAGGAAAAAAACAATGTAAAATTTGGCTATAGCTGGTGGAGACAAAATTTTGGGTTTGGTGATATAGAATGTTTCTTTCTAAATAAACATCAAAAAGCATTTCATAATTTTTCAAAATTGATGTTTTTGGCAGCCTATCTTATCATTTTGTATCAGGATGCACTTGCAGATAAGTATTTAAAAAATACCGTAAGTGGAAAAAAGATCCAGCATACTGACTCTCAGGAATGCAGGAAACAGAATGTTACAAATATTTTTAGATTAGACTGCATCACTTTTTTGACCAAGCAATTTTTCTTGTATATCAGAAGAAGCTATTTTTGGATTTCTTTTCCTTAATTCCAGTGTTTTCAGAGGAAAGGATGTGATAGTGTTTTTTTTCCAAAGCCCACAATGGGTTACTGATCTTTACTCTAATTATTGGTAGGCCACTAAATAGGAAGATCTGGCCAAATTTGAGTTCTGAATTTTTCCAATGACTCAAGAAATCTTCCAACTGAATGTAAGGAAACTAACAATACTCAACATCCTGATACCATTCAGTTTCATGCATAGGTAATGTTGTTAATAGATATTCTTTGTCAGCTTTTCAAGGAAGAGAAATGGAAAGAGATGAGTAATTCTCAGATTGTATCACTTTATAAATGCATTTTCATGGAAGAGGACTCTGCTATTGTGCATTTTTCTTTGGCTTCTATTTAGCTCTTCCATTTGGCTAGACAAATCACAAATTGTATAAAGAATCTTCCAAATCCTGAACCTTGATTTGTTCCTTTCCAACAAACCAAATTTTGGAAACCAGTGGTTGATCTTGGGTTACAGCAATTGACTTGCTCAAGAGTTTAACAGCCAAATGGCAGGATTCACAAATTACTGAAAACACACCTATGCCGCCAGGCTTGGGGGACATAACTGACCCTTAGCTGTTTCATGTTAGGTATGGTGTAATTGGATGGTATGGCTGTTTTATAATGGGTTTTTATAATTGTTTTTAATATCAGATTTGTGCTTGTTGTGAGCCGCTCCGCGTCTTTGGAGAGGGGCGGCATACAAGTTCAATTAATGATGATGATGATGATGATGATGATGATTATTATTATTATTATTATTATTATTATTATTATTATTATTAAGATGGTGTGATTAGCAAATGAGTTCTGCTTTGCTTAGTCAAAGAAGTCAAGCAAGAGAGAAAAGATTGTGTGCTACAGTGAGCCAAGGTTCACCAGATCCTAATTTTCTGTTTCAAGGGAGTATTATTTGGTTCTAAGGCAGCGGTGGGTTTCTCACTGTTCAGACCAGATCTCCTGAACAGGTAGTGACCCACTGGTGATGTCATGGATCTGATTTAGTTGGTGCTGGTCTGTGGGCACCACCACCTTTCTCTTTTGCACATTTTTCTGAATTTTTCCCTGTTTGGATGGCTTCAGCTCTTTCACTGCTTGGAAAAGGGGCCTCCCAGGTTAATATTGACCTTTATTTCTTCGCCCGAAGCACAGCTTCAGGTCGATTCCTGCTACTGAGCATGCGTGGAAGCGAAATTGTATGGGGGGGCGTGCAAATGAGTGGAGGAGGTGCCTCGAGGCTGTTGGGGCCTGGATGGGGGTCAACAAACTCAAACTCAACCCAGGCAAGATGGAGTGGCTGTGGGTCTTACCTCCCAAAGACAATTCCATCTGTCCGTCCATTACCCTGGTGGGGGCACTACTGACCCCCTCAGAGAGGGTTCGCAACTTGGGCGTCCTCCTCGATCCACAGCTGACATTGGAACATCATCTTTCAGCTGTGGCGAGGAGGGCGTTTGCCCAGGTTCGACTGGTGCACCAGTTGCGGCCCTATTTGGACAGGGAGTCATTGCTCACAGTCACTCATGCCCTCATCACCTCGAGGTTCGATTACTGCAATGCTCTCTACATGGGGCTACCTTTGAAAAGTGTTCAGAAACTTCAGATCGTGCAGAACGCAGCCGCAAGAGCCGTCGTGGGGCTTCCAAACTTCGCCTATGTTTCTTCAACACTCCGTGGCTTGCATTGGCTGCCGATCAGTTTCCGGTCACAATTCAAAGTGTTGGTCATGATCTTTAAAGCCCTACATGGCATTGGACCAGATTACCTCCAGAACCGCCTGCTACCGCACGAATCCCAGCGACCGATAAGGTCCCACAGAGTTGGCCTTCTCCGGGTCCCGTCAACTAAACAATGTTGTTTGGCGGCCCCGGCCCTCTGGAACTAACTCCCCCCGGAGATTAGAACTGCCCCCACCCTCCCTGTCTTTCGTAAACTACTCAAGACTCACTTATGCCACCAGGCATGGGGAGTTAAGATATTCCTTCCCCCTAGGCCATTACAAGTTATGCATGGTATGTTTGTGTGTATATTTGGTTTTATAATAAGGGTTTTTAGTTATTTTATTAACTGGATTGTTACATGCTGTTGTTTCTTTTTATCATTGTTGTTAGCCGCCCCGAGTCTACGGAGAGGGGCGGCATACAAATTCAATAAATAATAAAATAATAATGCACACATGTGAGGGGAGTGTGCATGCACATGCAAAATGTCATGATGCGAACTGGTGATGAAGGTAAGTGGAACCCACCCCTACCCTAAGGGTCTGAAGGAGTTGTACCATGTGCTTTGATGATCTTTTTTTGCTGCATATTGCTGAGCGTTGGCAGTCACAAGAAGCTACTGCAAGTTCCACCCTTTCTGTAGGTGGGTGTGATATCATGACACAAGTACAGAAAAGGTGGGCCTTGTGTTGCAATGGCCCAATATTGTTTCTTTCACTCTGTTGTGGTTGGCTCTGGCCCAGCTCCTGCCCCAAGGAATGTGGAGGTGGATGCAGGGGAAACATCAACATGCCATAGGCCTGTTTTATTGCCGACAGAGTCAGGTGGTGCAGTTTCCTTGGATGAAGAAGAAGGTGGGGGTGCCTTGGAAGAGGGGGGCTTGGCACACAGCCCAGGAAGCCAATCTCCATTATCTTCGGTCGATTCAGATGAGGAAGTGTTAGACCCACGCAT
The DNA here is from genome assembly GCF_031021105.1 of Erythrolamprus reginae. Classification (NCBI taxonomy): domain Eukaryota; kingdom Metazoa; phylum Chordata; class Lepidosauria; order Squamata; family Dipsadidae; genus Erythrolamprus; species Erythrolamprus reginae. Next base: position 191,137,515 of record NC_091950.1, read on the forward strand.
GTGCAGAATTATGCATCAAAGAGACCAATTGAAGAAATATTACAGGAGAGGCCACCTGTGTTTGGGTGGGGCTCCAGTAATTAGAGCTACTGATATAAATAGCAGCGTGCTGGCTTGACCGTTGTGGAAGATTATCTGATCGTTGTTCTTCAGGATCATGCCTTGCTGTTTCCGGACTTTGTTTGTTGATTTTTCACGACTTTGAAACCAAAGCAGAGCAAAGTGTGTGTGTCTCACTTTGTGGAAGAAGGAGGGCTGTGATGTTTCTTCACAGCTGCTAGCTAAGTACTTAAGGACTGATTAAGGGGATTGTACAGACTACCAGGTTGTTTTGGGACGAGTGCTCTTTGCAATACAAAAAGGGTGCTTTGTTTCTTTTGAATTTTTGTGATAAAGAACATTGTTTTTGAACTTTCAAGTGTGTATGTGTCTGAAATTTGTACCCTTGAATTTTCGGGAGACTCATACCATAGAGCCCGACAGAACACACTCTGTCCTTTGTTTCCCATGGAGGTCATTGAATTGGGCATTGAATTGGGAATGAACAGGAATTGAGTCCTGTTTTTTTCTCTCTGCCTATCATATCAAATAGATGTTTTGCATCCCTCCTTATGAAGAGACTTTTGATGTTTTCCAATTTTATTTTTGTATGATTTTCTACATTTAATTTATGTATCTACTGATTACATATATTTCATGTATAACTTGGTTTGGCCTTGTTTAAAATTCTTGGGATTTGATTTCTTTTTGTGTGTGTCTTTTGCTGCCACCAGAGTGAATATGTATAGGTGGCAAACACTGAACAATCATTTGTTTGGTGACTGCTCAAAATCACAGTGGCATTGAAAAAGTGACTTATAATTTGCCCTTGTGCTTAAGACTGTCCCAGCCTCCTGATGGGCACATAATCAAAATTAGGACACTTGGCAACTGACATGTATTTATGATGGTTTTATGTCTTGTGGTCATGTGATCACCATTTGGGACTTTCCTAACCAGCTCCTACAAGGAAGTCAAAGGAGGAAGCCAAATTCACTTAATAACCACTTGATTATCACTGAACAACTATGGTGATATGCTTAACAACCGTAACAAAAAGATTGTAAAATTGGATGCAAATCACTTAACAACTTACTTAACAACAGAAATTCCGGTCCTAATTGTGATTGCAAGTCAAAGGCTACGTATTATCACAAAAATGTGTCTGCCTTAAAATATTAGAAATATCTTGATTGGGACTGAATCATATTATATAAGGAAGAATAAAAGAGCATGTCACCCTGAGGAGCAGTGAGTGGAAGAGTATGTGCCATACAGCTTTGTGATCACTTTATCTTGACATTATGTTCAGATCATCAGTTCATCAGTTCACTTATATAAGTTGAAGTGCTGAAACATGTTGGTTGTGTACAAGCTGTTATACAACCTGAGTTTGTGAGATGCATCGCATTGCCATTTGTATCATTCCTTCATTAACATATCCAATATAGTTTTTTATTTTTATTATCATACAGATGTTTTCACATATGTATCATCTCATTTCTCATTTCATTCTTTTGCAAAATCTTTGTACATATATTCTATATTATTGTTAATTCAGGGTGGCTTTTTTTTTACCATCCTCCCTTCCCATCTCATACAGCCCTTCCTTCTTTCTTCTTCCCTTTGTCTTTCTCTTTCTAAACTTACTTTCCCTCCCTTTCTCCTTCTCTTCTTCCCTACTTCCCTCCCTGCCCTCCCTACTCACTCTCTTCTCCCCTTTTCTGTTCTTTTCTCCTCTTTTTTCTTTCTTCCTTTTTCTTACTCCTCTCTTCCCTTCCTTCTTCCTTTGCTGTACATATCCAGTATGTCCAAATTTATCATTTAATATGGAGGTTCGATATAAGGGCACATTGATGCAAAGCAACTTAATTTGTTTAGGCATATATTAATTGAGATCTTGAGCAGATTCAAGTTGATATTCTTATTTTCTCCAGCAATGCACATATAAAAATACTGTACTGAAATTACTTTCATCCGAAAGCCAAAATAACACACAGAATCCAATTAGGCTATAGTATTTAAATAACTTCTGACTTCTGCTTGCATTAGAAATATGATTGCTGATCTTTTGGAGTGCTACATTTGTCACTGAATGGGTTTTTCCCCCTATAATACTTTTTTTCCTTCAGAATATTTAACTAATCACACACACACAGCCAAATGGATGGAGAACAACACGGTTTGATTCAACATTAGTAAGACTTGGTGATGCCTACCTGTCCTATGAGATCAAGTAGGAAGTGCTTCATGGCCCATCAACGAAAGAATGCCAACTAGAGAGGAGTATATTTTCTACTGTTGTCCCTTCCCCTTGGAACATTCCTCCCTCTCCCCCAAAGGGAATCAGACTTGGGCCAACCTGCTGACCTTTCACAAAATATTAAAATTTCACTTTGGAATCAAGCATGGAGCCTTGATAGTGTGAGTCAGTCCATTTCATTTGGTTATATTGACCGTGATGTGTTCTGTTATACTTGGTTACTATTTTATGCTATATAATGTTTATGTTTTTAATAATTGGTTGTGCTTTTATTCAGATTTTATTTTGTTTGTATTGCGAGCTATCCAGAATTATGGATAACAGATGGACAGCCGTATAAATGTATTAAGTAACTAATAAAAAATGGTACCCTATGATTTAGGGACAACGATAGTTCTCAGTATCTTCATTTGAGAATTACGATTAGTTTAACAAGAAAAATCACAATCTGACCCGATTCTGGGGTTTAGATGGATTTTGATGGATGGATCCCTGTTCCACCTGTCAATTATGCAGTAGCAGTAGTACCCAATACAGAATTGTTGTAATATATTGGAGAAAAATGCTTAACACCAGAAAACAATTGACCTGAAGCTAGTGGTTGCTCCAAAATTCTGGATGCTGTATTTCCCCTTAAATATTGTACATAGTATGGATGTTTTCGCCATTTTAAGTTTTGAAACAAGTTTTGTAGCATTCCAAAAACCTACCAAACATATTTGACCAGAGACCTCATCTGGGCAATTAAATATCTTAGATACTAAAAAATGAAATTGTTCACAAAGCATTTCCAGATCTTTCAGAAATAATGTTCTGTCTCAGGACACTTTTTTGGGGGAATTACTACTGTCTGATTAGAGAAGTTGTAGGCTTGATTGCTGTCTTAAACATTGGAAGATATGAGTTTATACTGCTCCATGGGATGGTATGTTTTCTATATATGGTCCTTTGAGCCTGGAATGATTTTATCCGCAGATTGCTGAACCAAAATGTAGGTGTCTAGACAGCATTGTAATAATTACAAACCCAGGGTTTTTTTGCTTCTACTTGTGAATGTTCCCTGTGTTTCTTTGGCTCTTCAGCTATTAATCTGGCATGGTGGGAAAAGCTTTACCTGCTGTTGAATATGGGAGCCTTACTTGTGAATTTGATTGAAAGGAGACAACTGAGCATTTGTACAGCATCTGAGGAATTTCTTCAATTTTTACTTAGGGATGTTAAAGACAAGAGGAAAGTTGAACGTGCTAGTAAATGATGATTTGTTTTTTAGCTTTTGCACAGCAATATACAGTATATACAGTACAGTGATACCTCGTTTTACAAACTTAATTCGTTCCGTGACCAGATTCGTAAGATGAAAAGTTCGTAAGACGTAGCTATTTTCCCCATAGGAATCAATGTAAAAGCAAATAATGCGTGCAACCACATCCCAAAAGTCACCCCTTTTGCCTTGCGCCACTGGGAATCCCCGCCTTCAGACTTCCGTTGCCAGCCGAAGTGCTGGGATCCCCCTGAGGCTCCCCTCAGGATTCCCTTCATTTTTGCCAGCACTGCTTTGAATCCCAGCGAGCGGAGCCTCAGGGGAATCCCCACGCTTTGGCTGACAACGGAAGTCCGGAGGCGGGGCATCCTGGCGCTGGCGGCTCGGGTTCATAAAGTGAAAATAGTTTGGAAGAAGAGGCAAAAAAATCTTAAGCACCGGGTTCGTATCACGAAAAGTTTGAATGAAGAGGGGTTCGTAAGACAAGGTATCACTGTATATATATTGTCATAGATTTATCTATTTATAGGGTGGCGTACAACAATATAAAATAATACAATAATAGAAAAAGTAATCATAATAATAATAATAATAATAATAATAATAATAGATTCTCAACAAGCCAGATTCTCTGCTCTAACCTCTAGAAAATTGGCAAGGGTTTGTTTATTCTAGGAAAAGCTAAAGAAATAGAGAAAGCTGATGTAAATTCAGGGATTCATTTGTTCTAAAAATTTGTATCCTTCTATAAGTCTCAATATTAATTAGCATCTGATTTGCATTTTTCTTCTGCTTAAAATCTTTAATCCCGTCTATTGTCCAGTTTCTAAAATCATCATTTATCTTTTGTTTTGATTTACAATTATAAGGATGACCAAATTAACCTGCTTCCTACAAAGTTGTTTTTATAGTTAATTCCAAAATCTTATAATAAAAGTCAATACAGTATTCCAAATTTATCTGGACTCTTAATCTATTTATATCCTTCTTAGACAAAAACTTACTTAGTTTTTTGCTGCTTATTTCAAATTCTATAAGTTCTGAAGTTTGTAATTATTTCTTTAAAATTCAAGTTGAACATAAATTGAAGAGTTTTCAAATCTGTCTTAAGGTTTCTAACAGATTTAGAATAATCAATGTCCCAAAGTGATTAGAAAGTGAGTTTTGCAAACTATTCATTATCTCCTACATCTCAAATCCATGAGAAAATGTTACCTGTAGTCTCCTCACGAGGAGCAGCCATCCAAAGCACAAGTGAGAGACTTTCTATCCAATCCCTACCAAAGAGATTCCAAGGAACTGGTCTACTCCTGTTCCTTAGTCTTTGTCATAGTCATCAATTTGCCATACTTGCGCCGGAAGGCTTTATTACTCATTATTGGAATACATGGCATAGGACCAGACTATCTCCGAGACCGCCTTCTGCTGCACGAATCCCAGTGACCGGTGAGGTCCCACAGAGTTGGTCTCCTTAGGGTCCAATCGACCAAACGATGTCAACTGGTGGGACCTAGAGGGGCCGGCCCTCTGGAATCAGCTCCCCCTGGAGATTTGCACTGCCCCCACCCTCCTTGCCTTCCGAAAGAGTCTAAAAACACATATTTGCCGTCAGGCCTGGGAACATTAGACCTTACCGTGTCTAACAAAATGTTGTTAGCATGATTATTGCGTGAATGCGAATGAATGTTTTAAAATTAGAATTTTAAGAATTCTTTTTTTAGCATATTAATTGGATAAACTATTGTTATGTATTTTGGTATATGTTGTGAGCCGCCCCGAGTCCACGGAGAGGGGCGTCATACAAGTCCAATTAAATAAATAAATAAATAAATAAATAAAATTTAAGTGTGACATACTAGTTTTAAAGAAATCTGATTTGCAGAACAAGAGATATCAAAATGGGAATGGCAATTGTATGTATGGTGGGGGGTTTTTGAGATCACCAGAATGGTTATTGTGCAGCGCAGTGGTGAAATCCAAAAATGTTTACTACCAGTTCTGGGGGCGTGGCTTGGTGGGCATGGCTTGGTGGGCATGGTGTGGATTGGTGGGCATGTCAGTGAAAGGATACTACAAAATCTCCATTCCCACCCCACTCCAGGGTTCTCCAAGCTACTCAAAATTTCCGCTACTGGTTCTCCAGAACTTGTTAAATTTCACCCTGTTGCAGCAATTTCTACTAATAAACAAGAGACAGAATACAAAACCCACAAAAAAAGATCCCATAAGATGGGTTAAGCAGGGGTGGTAAACTCAAGGCTTGCAGGTAAGATCTGGCCCAGGGGTGCTTAGATCTGGCCTATAAACAGTGAAGGACTGGCCCAGGGTGCCTCTGCCTGCGAAAACCGAGCTTGGGAGGTCCATGTGCAGCCCTCTCAGACTCCAATTTTGGCCGCAACAACCTCCTGCAGCCCTCTGCCAGTGAAAACAAAATTGGGTGGGGGGGGGGACAAAAACTAAAAACAAAACTGTAATGACCATAGCAACAACAGGGGGCGCCATTTGGCAGGAAGAATATAATGTTCTCATTGGTTGTCATTAAAGTATAAATAACCTGTCACTTTTGTTGTTAACCAGTTCTGAAGTACTGTAAGCATTAAAGTTGTGTTGTACCTGCCGTTCTGGTATTGTGAGTTACTACAAAAACAAAAGGAGAAATATTTCCCCTTTTGCTTTTGAGCATCAAGAAGGGACAGGAAAGGAGAAAGGGAAAAAAGAAAGACAAAGAAAAAGAAGGAAAGATGGGAAGAGAGCAAGGAAGGAAAAAGAAGGAAGGAGGGGAAGGAAGAAGAAAGGACAATGGAAGAGGGAGGGAAGGAAGGAAGGAACCAAGGAAGGAAGGAAGGAAGGAAGATTATAATGAGAGGGAGGGAGGGTCTGGGGGAAGTCCTGCTTTAGCATTTAGCCACCACAATAGCCCCCGACACAAGTGTTGTTGAGCTCGCCATGCCCCCTAGCCCCCCCCCCCCGAGGTCAAACACAACCCTGATGCAGCCCTTAATGAAACCAAGTTTGATACCTCTGGGTTACGGGATCACATTAAGTATAATAAAGAAATGATCCTGTTCTCTTGTTCTCATATAATTTGTTCTTTGTAATTATGTGGGTTCGTGTTCTCTTCGTTTTTAAAATTGGATGTTTTCAGGATAGGAAAATAATAACAGTAAAATGTAATATTGCTTTTTTCAATAAACAGCACTTCATGCAATCAATGCATTTGGCATCTGTATTTGAATCATGCTTCTGAATCTTACAATGATTCAGTTTTGAAAGACTTTTGTTAAATGTAAATTTGTATTAAATGAATTGTGACTACCTGTCTTTCAAGCAATTCTAATCATTAGTGCCATAATATGAAAACATAACATGAAGCTAATGGAATAATCAGTAAAAGGATAGAACAGCTCCGGAAGCCCTTTTTTTATGTAGAAAAGACAACGATGGTGCCAGTGCTATTAGAATTTAAAGAGAAAGGAATCAATATAGATAAAATGATTTACTGTCCACCTGGTAATCTATTTGGAACAGACGTTTGATATTGTTGTAATTTAGTTTACTCATTTTCCACTTTGGAAAGATTTTCCAGTCAAGAACAATTTAGAATTGGTATTCCTGAACTGTAAAAATTACATTTCCAAGCCTCCTGTAGAGAATGATCCCATTAATTGTAGTATAAAAATACTGAACAATTTTATAAAAACGCATAGCTTATTGTTTTTTAAAAATCAGAAGCAAGTTCCATGGAGTTCAGGAAAATGTACTCCAGTACACATTAAGTTCTTAATGTCTGTTTGGATCTAAAGTCCATGGGTTTAGGACTGGAGGTTCAATTTTCTTTTACACTTCTGGATTGAGTGAGTCAGATTGCTCATTATTTTATCAGGTTACTAATTTAAACATAAAGAAAGTCTATATAACCTTCTTAGGACAAGGTGTTTGCCACTTGTTCTATTTATCCATGCAAAGATTTACAACTTAACAATTTTGGTGGAAAGCCACCTGAGACTTTAGCTTATTTAGATATTCTCTGAAATTCTCCCAAATATCCCTTTAACTATTTTTAACTGGCTCTGTTGCATGATGGTCTCTTGGGGAATAAATTAAAAAAGACCTACCATGCTTTCTTTCTCTCCTATAAAATTCAATAGAGTGGCAACTTGCCAATCAAATGCACCTTCCAAATACTGGTACAGTGTTCCCTCGATTTTCGCGGGTCCAAACTTCGCGAAAAGTCTATACCACAGTTTTTCAAAAATATTAATTAAAAAATACTTCACGGATTTTTCCCCTATACCACGGTTTTTCCCGTCCGATGACATCATATGTCATCGCCAAACTTTCATACACCTTTAATAAATATTTTTAATAAACTTTAATAAATAAACATGGTGAATAATAATCTAAATGGTTGCTAAGGGAATGGGAAATTGTAATTTAGGGGTTTAAATTGTTAAGGGAAGGCTTGTGATACTGTTCATAGCCAAAAATAGTGTATTTACTTCCGCATCTCTACTTCGTGGAAATTCAATTTTCACGGGCAGTCTCGGAACGTATCCCCCGCAAAAATTGAGGGAACAGTGTACCTTTATTTCTGAGAGCGAGGGAGGGTGAGAGAGAGAAAGAGAAAGAGAGAGAGACTGCTGAGTCATCTTAGGAAATCTGTTGCACAAGATGAGCAAATAGCACTCTGAGCCAAGCTGATTTTCTTACATCAAAATTATTTAAATAGGGATGTTTTATTCCAGCTAAAGAGGTTGCCAATTTACCTCTCCTCCTTAGATTAAAACATTTATGGCAAGCAATTTCTTTCTTACAACCAAGAATGACCATGGCAATGGCAGGCTTAGATTGAACTACACACACAGCTAGTTTTGCCTTTTGAAGCAATTTATTCAATTCATGCAAAGCAGTTAAAGCACCTGTTCGTGGTAGTTGAAAGAGCACAAAAATGACAAGAAAATGAGGCCTCATTAGTTGCGTTCTGGTTGTTCAGCGTGTGTTTGTGTACAGACCCTTTTCTGGTTCACATTCCTATTCTTTTTCTTGGCAAAGAATTACTACTGACATTGGCAGTAATGTGTCATTTTCGTAATGGCTTGGTCATTTTGCGGCAAGGCGATGTGTATGTTTCTGGAAAGATGCTTGCAGTTTAAAGCAGCCCACTGCAAAATGCTAAATATTGTAAATCTGATGTTCTACTACATTGGCTTTAACTATTTCACTATATAAAATGTTAACAATGCATTTTTTTCAATAGCAACCTGAATTAAAATAGAAATTTGTTTAATCTGTTGTTCTTAAATGAACGCAGTGTGCTATTTTTTGCCTGAGTTCCTAAAGAATTTAATTTAATTTATTTCTAAGTGACCCAATTCCTAGTGGACTCTGGGTGGCATACAGTCATAGGCAATATAAAACAATAAAATGTATAACATTAAATAACACAAGAAATATAAACCAGTAAAAAAAAAAAAACACTCCTCTTTCTGGGGCCAGGTAGTTGTTCTATGGCCCCCAAGCCTGTTGGCAGAGCCATGTTTTCACAGCCTTTCGGATTCCTGAGTATTGCATTAAATTGTCATCAATGTTTGTTCTACATCCTGTTATTTTGCTAAGCATCATATGACATACAGAGAATAGAACAGAACAGAATAGAATTCTTTATTGGCCAATTGTGATTGGACACACAAGGAATTTGTCTTTGGTGCATATGCTCTCAGTGTACATAAAAGAAAATATACATATGCCAAGAATCATATGTATGATTGTCATAGGGGTCAAACAAGCAAACAGGAAATAATCAATATTAATAAAAATCTTAAGGATACAAGCAATATGTTACAGTCATGCAGTCATAAGTAGGAGGAGATGGGTGATAGGAACAATGAGAAAACATATCAATGCAGCCGTTGAATAGTTTGATAGTCGTGAGGAAACTTTTTTTTAGCAGAATGATGGCATTTGGGGAAAAATGTTCTTTTGTCTAGTTGTCTTGGTGTGCAGTTCTCTATAAATAAAATTATTAAATGTGCTTGCATAGGAAGTTTTTATAATTCAAATGCCCCAATCTCCTTCATGATGTCATAGCTGTTTTATTAAACTTATATTATCAACTATCAGAGTGTTTTGATGGCTTGTAAAAAACAATTATGAACTCTGGCCAGTTCTCTGTGTATAACTCCCCATGTTTTCTATTCTGTTGTCAATACCTCATTTTTTTTTTACCTCAATAAAATTTCCATTAAGAAAAAAACCCCTGGAATTACTGCAATGGATTTTAGGCAGTTAGCATTAGGTGACCTCTAGCGCTAAACATTCAAATTATAATTAGGACATAAAATCCTATTTTAAAAATCCCTTACAAATTCAACAGATTTAATATTAGGCACCAAGTCAATCAATGCTGAAAGGTTGTCTGAATAAAAATATATTTGCCTTCAAAGGAAGGGCATCCAAGATGGAGTCCCCAAAACATGGGAAAAGCTTGCTAAATGTGACTCATTACAGAAAAGACACCCCCACTCCACCCCTTTGTGCATCTTAAATATGGTATTTTAAATACGGTAGAGTGAGACCATATTGTACAAGACTGCAAAAGGGAAGCCAATAACCAAGGAAGTTGCTGGAATAAGGTAGCCTTGTTTTTTTCTGCATTAGTTGAAGCCAATTGATTACAGCATTATACTATCTTAAATTTCCCAATGTTTCTGAAAGTGAGAGCTCTATAGTGCACATTGTATTAAATTAAATGGAACGAAGGTAACACATATATCCCCATGACCAGTTTCATATCTCCTGGCAAAGGGATGGTACAGAGAGCTGAGTAAATAATCTTTACATTAAGCAGGATGTTCAGTCAATATTTATCGATACAGGCATTCCACATTCTTTGGCAATGATTGATAACAACCTACAAGCCAGGTTAAATTTCTAATATGAAGGAGAAGCTTCAAACTGTGTTTAAAACAGACATTCCAAATATTATGTCATTCAGCATGTGTTTGAGTAGAGTTTATTTATTTATTTATTTATTTATTTATTACTTAGATTTGTATGCCGCCCCTCTCCGAAGACTCGGGGCGGCATACAAATGTTGTTGTTGTTGTTGTTATTATTATTATTATTACTATTATTATTATTATTATGTCAATACAACACAGCAAACGAGATCATTATGCTGGATTTCGTATTTCATCACCAGTTGGGCACTTCCCAAGCACCTAGGACTGTGTGATGTAGTGGCGAATTATGTTTGCCAATCCCAGTAAAGCAGCCTTTTGCAATTGACAGATGGAGATTTTGTCAATTCCCATGGTTTTCAAATGTCCGCTGAGATCCTTTGGCACTGCGCCCAGCGTGCCAAGTACCACTGGGACCACTTTCACTAGCTTATGCCAGAGTTGTCGCAGCTCGATGATGATGATGATGATGATGATGATTAATTGGACTTATATGCCGCCCCTCTCCGTGGACTCGGGGCTGCTCAAGTTACCTCTGAACTTTCTGTAAAGCGACATTGTTGGTGAAAGTGGGGGGAAAGGTCACTGTTTCAGCATTTTGTTCCAGAATTGCCATCCAGAATGGCTTCATTAACTTGAATATTTATGCTCTTGATGGAAACTGGGAAGTGTAATTATTTTATGGAAATGCCAGCCTGCAGACAAATATCTAGAACAGTACAGGACCATGCACCCTGGTTTCAAGCAAATTTCTAGGTGTGGATTTATTTGTGCTCCATATTAAAACTTACACTTTTATGATAATGAAGCTTACATTTCTTACGTTTCTTGGTTTTGTTACATATTTATTTATTTATTTATTTATTTTTATTTATTGGATTTGTATGCCGCCCCTCTCCGGAGACTCGGGGAGGCTAACAGCAATAATAAGACAGCGTACAATAATAATCCAATACTAAAAACGATTAAAAACCCATTAATATAAAAACCAAATATACATACAGACATACCATGCATAAAATTGTAGAGGCCTAGGGGGAAAGAGTATCTCAATTCCCCCATGCCTGGCGGCAGAGGTGGGTTTTAAGTAGCTTACGAAAGGCAAGGAGGGTGGGGGCAATTCTAATTTCGGGGGGGAGTTGGTTTCTCCTGTATAAGAATGAAAGGGCTGTTAATGTTTTTCACAGATATGCAAAATAGTTTTACTGACTTCTCTCTTCTTCATTTTTTTCAGGTACCATCAGAAAAAATCCTCCGAGCTGGAAAGGTATTACGGAATACAATCCTGTCCCGTGCTCCTCACATGATAAGAGACCGGAAGTACCACCTGAAGACCTATAGGTATCATGAGGGAAATATGATATTCATTTTTTACTTGAGTAAAAATCTTGTGATTTTTAATAATAATTTTGGGTTCTTTCATGTTTCCCAAGTATTGGATTATTGGCAATATTGTAGATCATAAGCATGCTTTAGCCATTTTAACCTGTGGCCTTCAGCACATTGAATTTGGGGCTGTTTGAAGAATTTAATGCTACAAACATCATTCAGGCATCTTGAGTCAAAGAAGACTGACTCTGAAGTGCCACCTTAAACCAAGTAGACTATCTTTAAATTGGGCCTTTCTCTTCAGACTTAGCCTCAAATGACAATCCTAATTACCAAGGCAGGATGTTCAGCCAGGATTGCTAATGGCTGGAGATAACGGGAACCAGTATCTAACAATATCTGGAAGGACACCTGTTCTGGTACAAATCAACTTTTCCCAGTCAGATAACTCAGCACAATAAGGTATCACAGATCATTTTATTACAGGCATTCTCACAATAACTCACAGTTATGATGCGATTCTTCTGTAGTATAATCTTTCCCATTGTGCAGGTAAAAAGAGGTTGAATTGACCCAGGCTCTAGGTGTAGCATATACATGCTGGCTGGCTTAGTGAGAGAAGACAAAGACCCTCTGGAATGTTCTCTCCAATTACCCCTCATCCCGAGTCAGAGCCAATAGGAATACACAAATGTGGTCACATGTAGAACTACATTACCCAGAGTGCAATTTCACTACATTTCCCCTAATGCAATATCTTAAAGAGACATGCCTAAATACAGTCCAACTATCTCTGTCTCTGGGGACAGCACACCAGTTCTCGAGTTGTTATTGGGAGAGTCATTTTAACTTGGTGAGCTTACTTTTGAAAAGACACAATGTAGAGTTGCATTGTCAGTATTCTGTGCATGGTTCCTTATAGATTGCTATGTAAGATGCGTGCATTGTACATAATTAGACATGCAACAGGCAATATTTTGTTGTGCATTTGAGCAACTATGCATATGTAACATTATTATTTTATGGATCCTGCTGGTGGCAGCAGTGCCTTGCTAAAACAAGTTTATTTTTGGCAAAATAAGAATTAAATACAGATTTCTATCCTTTCTCCTACTAAGACTAGTGATTTCTAGCTTTCTCAGAGCATTGAAGAACTGAATTAAATATTATTGGGTTCCTTTTTCTACTTTGGAGAGTAAATATATTTTAGGAGTTATTCATTGTCAGGGTTTTTTAAAAAAAATTAGAATCAAGGGACACAATCTGGATTTTGTTTAATCAACCTAATGGAACATGTGAACCATTCTCAGAATAGCAGACTGGAAATGACTGGTCATCAAGCATTGTGTGTTGTATTCTCTATGCCTGCATTTTTTAAAAAAATAAGCTCATGAAATATATTATCAGTCATATTCTTTCTCTAAAATATTTTCCAAATTTAAAAGTAAGTATTAGTATTTTTCAGAGTATAAGACGCATCTTAGTTTTGGAGTAGGAAAATAGGGGGGCAAATCTGCCTATCAGGTATTCATCTGGCTAGCATTCTTAGTCTGGTCAGCTTTAGCACATTATTTTATTCCCTGCTTAGGGCTTTAAAAAACCTTATTCGACATGAGTAGCAATGAAAAAAAAAGTCTGCAAAGACTTAGGGCTGGAAAAAGTATTTTCAGCGGAATGGAAAAAAAAAACCCCTGCAAGCTGGTAAGAGCCGGGAAGATCGTTAGTGCCTCTTTAAGGCTGAAATTTTTTTTTTAAAAAAGCTACATTCAGAGTATAAGATGCACCCAAATTTTCAGCCTCTTTTTGGGGGGGAGGGTCTTATACTCCAAAAAATACGGTAACCATCACCTTTTTTTGCTAATTAATGACTGCAACAAAGCTGCTGAACAAATATCTTTCAATATCCATCCAGAGGGTTACAGATAATCCTTGATTTACAATAATCCTTTTTTAATTTATTGGCTGTTCAAAGTTACAATGTGGCACTGGGGAAAAAAAGAGACTGGTTATCATACTTACAAGCATCACAGTGTCCCTGCAGTCATGTGATCAAGATTTGCAACCTTCCCAGGAGGCTTTCAACAAAGTCAGTGGCAGAAGCTAGATTTGCTAAACAGCCACGGCAAGAATGATGATAAAATCGGGCAAGATTGTGTGATTATTCACTTAACAATTGCATTGCTTAGTAACGAAAGTTTCAGTTCCAATGTGGTCAGAAGTTCAGGTTTACCTTTTATTGAAGCTTGCAGAAAGCATTCAGTCTTATTTTAATTCTAGGGTACGTTTTCATAAATTGAAATACAGGCTTCGGTTGCCATGTCATTTCAACAATGTCAACATATTCCTATTTTCTTTGTCTCTCTCACTGAAATGGTAGATTACATGTGATGAGGCTATTGTCTAAGAAACAAGATGATTATATTTGCATTGTTAAATAAGCTTGCTTTCCCTATACATAGCAATGAATCATGATCATTTTGAAACAGTGTCAGGTTTGGATTAAGTAAACAAAACCTCTAGTTTCCTGGGACAAAGCGTGTTTATAAATAGAAAAGTTGTTATTCCTTAGAAGTTATATGAACCATATTTTTGTGTTTTTCTGAGAACACTTTTTTTTCCTGAAAAGAGCCTAGAACAGGAGTAGGCAAAGTTGGCTCTTCTCTGACTTGTGGACTTCAATTCCCAGAATTCCTGAGCCAATCATGCTAGCTCAGGAATTCTGGGAGTTGAAGTTGAAGTTCATGTTTGTTTGTTTGTTTGTTTGTTTGCTTGCTTGCTTGCTTGCCTGCCTGCCTGCCTGCCTGCCTGCCTGCCTGCCTGCCTGCCTGCCTGCCTGCCTTTCTTTCTTTCTTTCTATCTATCTATCTATCTATCTATCTATCTATCTATCTATCTATCTATCTATCTATTATCTATCTATCTATCTATCTATCTATCTATCTATCTATCTATCTATCTATCTATTTATTAGATTTGTATGCCACCCCTCTCCGTCGACTCGGGGCGACTCACAACAATAATAAAACAATTCATGACAAATCTAATAATTTAAAAACATTTTTAAAAACCCGTTATTAAAACAGACATACACACAAACACACCATACATAAATTGTATAGGCCCGGGGGAGATGTCTCAATTCCTCCATGCCTGACAGCAGAGGTGGGTTTTAAGGAGTTTACGAAAGGCAAGGAGGGTGGAGGCAGATCTAATCTCCGGGGGGAGCTGGTTCCAGAGAATCGGGGCCGCCACAGAGAAGGCTCTTCCCTGGTACCCGCCAAATGACATTGTTTAGTCGAAGGGACTCAGAGAAGGCCTAATTGGTTGCTGGGATTCGTGCGGCAGAAGGCGGTCCTGGAGATATTCTGGTCCGATGCCATGAAGGGCTTTATAGGTCATAAACAACACTTTGAATTGTTACCGGAAATTGATCGGCAACCAATGCAGACTGCGGAGTGTTGGTGTAACATGGGCATACCGAGGGAAGCCCATGATTGCTCTCGCAGCTGCATTCTGCATGATCTGAAGTTTCCGAACACTTTTCAAAAGTAGCCCCATGTAGAGAGCAGAGAACATGTCATAGAAGAGCCAACTTTGCCAACCCCAGGCCTAGAATATTAACAAGACATTTTAATGTATGATGGTGAACTTATGGCACGCGTGCCATGTTGGAGGGCACATGAGACGTTGCCCTAGGTCAGCTCCTGTAAACATGTGCATGCTAGCCAGCCATTTTGCCCTGGGAAGCTTCCCTGAAGCCCCAGAGTGCAAAAAACAGCACAGCGAGTAAAGTGGAAGTCCATTTTTATGAACTTCCGGTTTGCCCGTTTGGCCATTTTTTTCACCTTCCCAGATTTCAGTGAGGCCTGTGCACATACGTGCAAATGGAATAATTGGAATCAGCTCCCCTCAGAGATCCGCACTGCCTCCACCTTCTTCACCTTTCGCAAGAGTCTAAAGACTCATTTATGAGGCCAATAGACTCTAGCCCCCTGGCTGACGAAATGTAATGTATGTTTGTTGTGTGAATGGGAATGATTGATTTTTAATGCTATGGGGGGGGGGAAGTTAGATTAATTAGTTTAAATTAATTGGATTAGAATGTTTACATTGTTCTTTTATACGTTGTAAGCCGCCACAAGTCTCCGGAGAGGGGCGGAATATAAATCTAATAAATAAATAAATAAACAAAATT
The DNA here is from genome assembly GCF_031021105.1 of Erythrolamprus reginae. Taxonomy (NCBI): domain Eukaryota; kingdom Metazoa; phylum Chordata; class Lepidosauria; order Squamata; family Dipsadidae; genus Erythrolamprus; species Erythrolamprus reginae. The sequence continues at coordinate 191,153,561 of NC_091950.1, forward strand.
TCCCCTAAAAGTTTACTTTTGGTTTTTGACAAAAACACCCCCTTAGCGAACAATGAGTTTACTTTGTGATCATTGCGTTCACTCAAAATAACGCTGCAAAAAAGTCATAAATGTTCGTTACCTGACAGCCTGTTTTATAACCATCACAATATATGATTTATGATTGTGACTCCATTATAGTTCTCAATAGAGACTTTATATATATGAATTATTATTATTATTATTATTATTATTATTATTATTATTATTAATTAGATTTGTATGCTGCCCTTCTCCAAAGACTCGGGGTGGCTCACAGAATAGATACAAAACAAGCATATAACACAAATCTAATATATTAAAAAGTATGACTAAAAATCCTATGTAATACACAATCATACAATCCAATCACACCATGCATCAAATTTATTGGTCAGAGGGGCAAGGTCTAATTGCCCCAAGCCTGGCGACAGAGGTGAGTCTTGAGGCTCTTGCGGAAGGCAAGGAGGGTGGGGGCATACGAATCTCTGGGGGGACCTGATTCCAGCGGGCCAGCATCCCCACAGAGAAGTCTCTTCCCCTAGGCCCATTGTCTGGTTGACGGGACCTGGAGAAGGCCAACTCTGTGGGACCTAACCGGCCACAGGGATTTATGCAGCAGAAGGCGGTCCCATAAGTAATCTGGTCCGATGCCATGTAGGGTTTTGTAGATCATCACCAACACTTTGAATTGTGCCCAGCAACCAGTGCAGTCTGCGGAGTCTTGGAGAAACATGGGCGTGTCTGGGGAGACCCATGACCACTTGCGCAGCTGCATTCTGCACGATTTGAAGTTTCCGAACACTCTTCAAAGGTAGCCTCTTAAATGTGGGCTGGTTGCTTAGCGTCCCAAATGCAGTCATATCACCGGGAGGGGGACAGCTGTCAGAAGTTTGGGGGGGTCTGTGATAGCTTTTGAACATTCATTGAGTTGGGGACTACCGTTAGTAGGCTTCATCCATTTATGAATGGAAATAGCTGTATGGTACTTTTGAAAAAAGGTTGATCTATAAATCTATCAACAACAGCAGTAACAACAAAGTTAACTAAATATTTTATGATTGAAACTATCTTTCAGACAATGCTGTGTAGGAACAGAACTGGTAGACTGGATAATGCAGCAGAGTTCCTGCGTTCATTTACGGACACAAGCTGTGGGCATGTGGCAGGTATTGCTGGAGGAAGGTGTTCTCAATCATGGTAAGAGGAACTTAGAATTGGGAAATCCAGACCATAGGCTCCCTGGTACAGTAATTCTAACAGGAGGCAATGGAAATCTATTGAGGTTCATAAGCTATACAGTGTTCCCTCGATTTTCGCGGCTTCGAACGGTTTTTCAAAAAATATTAATTAAAAAATACTTCGCGTTGTTTTTCCTATACCACAGTTTTTCCCACCCAATGACATCATACGTCATCGCCAAACTAATAATTTTTGCAAATAAATAACAAAAAAAAATTTATTGTTAATAAATAATAAATATCAGGGTCACTAAGTGTCTTATTCCATGGTGAGTACCAGTAATAATGGTGAGTAAATGGTTGTAAAGGGAATGGGAAATGGTAATTTAGGGGTTTAAAGTGTTAAGGGAAGGCATGTGATACTGTCCATAGCCAAAAATGGTGTATTTACTTCCGCATCTCTACTTCACGGAAATTCGACTTTCGCGGGCGGTCTCGGAACGCATCCCCAGTGGAAAATGAGGGAACACTGTACTTTAAATTATGATGCTTGAGATAATTATTCCAGTGTCCAGAAATACAGTCTGTCCCTAGGAGAATCACTATCAATAGAGGTAAGCATGTTGAAGAGGGACCAGTAGTCAGATTTAAGATGTTTTCTCCTCTAAATGGACAATTTGGAACGTCTTTTTACTCCCTCTAGCAGGGCCTCCTTTTCATTTGGTGGTTCCACCACAGAGCCACTTCTACATCAGGTCATATTCTTAGAGAGCCTTCAGATACCCAAACTGGATTTTTAAAAAATACTGAACGGGGCTAGATCCAGTCAGAGCTGAAGAAGCTTCTTGGATGAGAAGTGAAATGACTTCAAATAAAAACAAGAAAGTCCAGTTAGTTGCCCCTTGAAAAAGCACTTTTGGGTGAACAGAGTGCTAGATTGCAAAAATGGCTCTTACTAAGCCACACACTTGTTTGTAAATCCTACTTGAAATGTGAAAACGTTTTATAAAAATTTGGTTGGTGTGGATACTGAATTTTAAATTTGGATTAAACTAAAAACGGATCTTTCATGCAAATTAGCATGTCAGTAATCTAGTCATTCCTGAAAAATCTTGCAGCAGAAGAGAGATACTTAAAAGCTCACATAGTGGAGATGTGGTGGAGTCAGATACAAGGAATAGTCATAGATATTTCATGATTGACATCCAACACGAAATAATGAGCATGTTGTCTGTTAATGTATTAAATCACCAACACTGACATTCTCTTCCGGCGCGGGCGAGCCATTGTTGGCATAGATCTATGAGAAGTCCAGCAGTCTTCTGGCAACTGGCTCGACTTCCATAAAAAGCCCTGCCTTGCTTGCTGAGAACTGCAGGTCTGTATCATTTAATGGTGCTGAAGATAATAAAGCCTTCTACCATCAATCTTTTATATCCTATTGCTGCTTTCAGTGGACCAAGAGCAGTACTTCCAGGACAAGTATTTATTTTATCGATTTTTGGACGATGAGCATGAAGATGCCCCTGTGGTGCCCACTGAGGAAGAAAAGAAGGAATGTGATGAAGAGCTACAAGACACCATCCTCCTGCTTGCTCAGATTGGACCCGATGCTCATATGAGGATGATTCTTAGGAAGCCGTAAGATGGTTAATAGATTATTGTTTTTGAGACCCTGATTTAAATATTTCACCTGTATGTATATATGCTTGGCAGGGCATGTTCAGTTTTGATATTTACCTATAAGAACCAGGGCACAAAAACCTGATTGAAATGATAACTCAGATATGTTTTCTTTGATAGAATAAAGCAAAAGGCCTAAACTAAATCGGGTATTTTCATGGGCTTGGTTTCCAAGAATTTATAATTACACTGTACCTTTTAACATGCCCTACTATAATGTGATGGAAATTTCTGCTGTACAAAGTATTCTCTGGGTGAAATTTTATTTTTTAGGCTTAAAGGGTAGGTTAATTGTCATTGAATATTAACTTTCCAGATGCAAAAAGTTTTTCACCAAGTTAGCAGTGATTTTCAGTCTGTGGAGTAGTCCAGATACATATTTATTATCCCACTTATCATGATCCTATTATTAAAGTTCACAGGAAGTGTGGGATATTGGCTCTCGGCTGATTTGAAAAATATCATCTGCTTTTAAATTACCACAGCTGCTGCCTTTGACTTGCAATTCTTCAAGAGGTTGCAAAATTCATATAATTACCAAGAAAGAAATAATGTTTTCTTTATTTTTTTAAAAAAATGCTGAATAGATTACTTTGAGCATTTGATTGTATAATGGCACTGCTGCTTTAAAAGGTGCTTTCTATTGTTTTGAATTTGAAACTCACTTGCAAAATGTGTCACTTGTTTTGACAGGGAACTTTAAAAATTCTTTATTTATTACACTGCAACATTTTAACTGTCAAATGATGAAAGAATGTCTGCAGTGTTAAAAAAAATAGAATAAAACGGCAAGGAGAAAATTGGCAGACTCTGGGTTGCTATTGGTAGGGGTGCCCCCCCCCTTTTATTAAAAAAAGCATACATTGCTCTAAATATAAAATTAGCTTTTAAAAAAATGTACTACAAACAAAGCTGCCTGGTTCTAATGATGTATGTATTAAGAAATACAAATCTGTTACATGCACTGAAAAATTGTTTGGAAGATGTGACTTCTATTTTAAAAATTACGGTGCGATTCAGAAGTGACAACCAAAATGGATATATTTTATTTTTTAATATGTATTCGATTTAGATGTTTAGCAAAAATGTTGGCTCACTGGAACCTGTTAGACGTATACATCAAATAAAGCATTTAATTTGAAAGTGTTATTGAAACAGGCAGTTGTATGATGATGGCTTCTACCTCCCTTGCTACCCGTTTGATTTTCTAAGAGCCAAGCTAGAATGTCACGGTATCTGTAGTGGCTTGTTTGTTCTTAAATTACGAATAGTCATTCTGAGCATTGGCATTCATGCCAAAACACAGTACGCCAGAATAACAACACACACGTGATAATGTCATCACACATATGTTGCCATTTTGTACTAACATCTCAGCCGCCTGATGCAAACGCATAACTCATGGCCTTTGCATGATGATATCTTGACAGCATGTCTTCATCTCCCCTTCCTATTGACACACACTGATGTGGGAGTCATGGATTGTTTTAGATTATTTGGGGGACAGAATGTCCATTGTATGGCTAGCAAAATGGCTACCCCAAGAGAAATGTGTGGAGGGATAGATGCACATGCAACAAACAACTCCTGGATTTTAGAAAGAAGCCCTACTTTCTCCAAACATTATCATCTGTGATTTTCAAATAAATAAATCTCTGGCAAGCAGCGTATGAAAGAAGGAACTTTTTAAATTCTGTGTCCAGGAAAAGCTGCTTGGCTCAGAGAACCCTGTTGTGAAAAAACAGTATCACCATATTTATAAGCTTTGTCTGATGTGAAGCCTGATTGTGTATGGGCATGTTACATCCTTTGAGTCAACCCTGATTCCTAGTGACTGCATACACAGCTCTGTGCTGTTTTGCGCCGGAAGCGGAGTGAAAACACAGACACAGAGCTGGATTTAAAATTGGGTCACTTTTATTAAATAAATATAACTTTATTTAATTAAACAACAAATTGGGACCTGCAGAGGTCAACTAAGAACTTTGGGGCGGAAATGATGTCATCTACTTCCTGGGCAACTATTTGCATAGCTCCTTGCTGATCCAGGTGAAGGGGACCTCGCCCTCACCTGGATCCAAGCCATGCCATGCATGTGGGAGGTCTCGCCGTCCAATCCCAAACAGGCAATTGGGTGGGGCGAGACCCAGAGGCAACCTCTCCCCAATCACCCAGGCCGGTTTATGACACCATGAGCTCTTGGAGAGAGTCTGCCACTCATCTCCAAAGGTGCCCAAAGGAGAACACAAGTTGCTAACCACCTCCCAATTTCCGCCCCTAACCTGCCAACCCAGTGACCAAAAGTAAGCCAGTTAACCAAATCAAAAACTATATCCGAAGCACCCCCTAACCATCCATCCCACAACGCAATGTGGAATAGGTGAAAAACTGTCAGAACTAAGACGTCGTGCCCGCCAAAAATTCCTATTTGGCCCCCTAAGGGTGACCCCAAAGGCACACCGTAAGATAGGGAGGGCGGGCGGGTGTTCGCTCATCGGCTGCCATGGCGAAAAGGAGGGCCCCAGGCAGGCACAGACCCTTATAAAGGGCTGGCCTGGCTTGCCCCGGCAGCATCATAGGCCGGCGACGCTGCCAGGCCCATCCGAGATCTCACGAGAACTCGTGAGATCTCAGCAGAATCCAAGATGCCAGCTGCGCCAAGGGCTGTGTTTCCTGGCCCCAGAGCAAAACTGGCTGGCAGGTGAGTCCGCCAGCATGGCATTCTTAGCAACATTTTTCAGAAATGGTTTGGCCGTGGCCTTCTTCCTAAGATTGTCAAGGCAAGCAACCAGATCCACATGTGTATAGTCCAAGCTAACTACTTTAGTGTATATTCTGTCTATAATATAGGAATTTCCCTAGGACTGCTAACCTTTTCTTGGGAAAGATATGTAAGGTTCCAGGGGCTGGGGTGTCAGTCCTGGATCTCTTGTAGCTGCACAACAATTCAAGGCTCATTCCCTACTTGATTCTTCCTTTCTGCCTGGCTGGACGTTTCCCAGCAAAGACTGAAATGAGTAGGCCAAAATTATTGAAATGGCTTCATGTCTAAGGGATTATTTCTCCCTTGAATGTCACATCATCAAGTGAGATATGCCTCACATGTATATTGTGTATATATTGTGTATAATTAACTTTTTTTTAGCCCGGAACTTACAGTAAGTTAGAATTGGTAGTTTGGAAGGCAAATCTATTTTCACAAATTTATTTTGTGATTGCACAAAAGACAGTGTTGCTTATTACTGGATTGAATTGGAATTTAATTTAGCAGATGAACATTTTTAGTCTCCTGGAAGAGGTTTGTCCCTGTTTTTTTTAAATTTCCAGTTTAGCATACAGTCTTGGCATTCCTTGGAGATATTTTTCTGTCTTAGCAGGTTGCTGGGCCTGGAAGATCTTATTTGGATATGGATGTGAAGCAAGATTTGGTCTGGTTCATATTAGGCTGAAGATTTTTTCTAGATTTTTTCTCTCTCTAGAAAAGACCTTCTTTTCCTATGTCCATGGGATGAATGCACTCCTGCATCTCTTTCAAAATTGGAAGATGTAAGACTATTTTATGAGTGAAGACTGTCAGAATAGCTTAGAGAACTATAGTAATAGTGAGAAGTATTTTTCTTGGCTAACTCAAGTCTGATAGATGTTCAGTCTGCTACTATAGGGTCATGAAAATAATGCTTTACTTATTGTTAAGGTTGCTACCTTGTCAGATGAAGTATTATTGATCAGTTCCATACACTGAAATAAATTAATGAATTTCAAATAAATTCAATTTAATTAAAAACAGTTATTCACAACAGATGTCATAAAATGTCTATAGAAAAGGGGGGAAATGGCAGCAAAACACATTAACTTGTTATTTTACTGTATTCTGAGGTTAAATGTACAAATAGGGAAATGTTAAGTGGAATCCATTTAGTTTTCCTGCAGCTGGAATTGCTTCCATTAACTCCTGGAATTTACTTTGAAAAGTTAGGGTTCTCTCAGATCCAGTTAAAAGGATAGGAAACTTCAGGGAAGAACAAAGGAGGGAAACCACATGTTCTATCTTCATTGTTTGTGCCTGTTTCTACTGTTCACCATATGACTGTGCTGCATCTGTCCTAATAGTAAATGAAGCATATACAGTGATACCTCGTCTTACGAACTTATTTGGTTCCAGGACAAGGTTTGTAAGGTGAAAGGTTTTTAAGACAAAACAATGTTTCCCATAGGAATCAATGGAAAAGCAATTAATGCATGCAAGGCCAAAACTCACCCCTTTTGCCAGCCGAAGCCCCCGTTTTTGCACTGCTGGGATTCCACTGAGGCTCCCCTCCATGGGAAACCCCACCTCTGGACTTCCATGTTTTTGTGATGCTGCGATTTTGCTGAGGCTCCCCTCGCTGGGAAACCCCACCTCCGGACTTCCGTTGCCAGTGAAGTGCCTGTTTTTGCGCTGTTGGGATTGCTCTGCAGCATCGCAAAAACACGGAAGTCCGTAGGTGGGGTTTCCCATGGAGGGGAGCCTCAGGGGAATCCCAGCAGCGCAAAAACAGGGGTTTCGCTGGCAACAGAAGTCCGGAGGCAAGGCATACCAGTGGCGGCGGCTTGGGTTTGTAAGGTGAAAATAGTTTGGAAGAAGAGGCAAAAAAATCTTAAACCCCAGGTTTGTATCTCGAAACGTTTGTATGACGATGGTTTTGTAAGACGAGGTATCACTGTACGTGCAGGAGGCAAGTATAGAAATCAGGTGTGCCGTGAAACCCTGAATAATCACACTTGCAGACTTTAGGTATTTATTTATGAAATTCCTAGGCAGCCCAGCTCCAAAAGGACTCTGTGCAGCTTCATAAAATTAAAAGGAATAGTTGTCTGAGGGAACAACATTCAACATACTTGGGACCAATGAAAAGGGGTTAATCAGAAACATCCTGTCCCAAGGCCTGGGGGAAAAAAGGTTTTTCGAAATTGTTTGAAGCTGGGCATGTGGGGGGCCTACAGCACTGGGAGGGGGAAGGTGGAGGATTTTCTAAAGGGATTGGACAGTGACAGAGACCTCCTGGGTCTCTGTTAATTGACAAGACCTAAAGCCCCCTTTTAGTACTACAGTAGATTGCAGGATATTGTCTATGGTAGCACTTTGAGATGAGATCATTTATATAATTTCTTGAACCAACAAGATGATTGAAAATCAAACCATTTGTAATGTAATGATGGGTGTGTATGTATCTTTTATAACAGACCTGGCCAGAGAACTGTGGACGATCTCGAAATTATTTATGAAGAACTTTTGCACATTAAAGCTTTATCTCATCTTTCAACAACAGTGAGTTTTTAAAATATTTTATTAACTTAAGATAGGCAGGCAGGCAGGCAGCCTAAGGCTGATTAGTGCTAACTATTTATAAATACGGGCTGCATATAGTAACATCCCAATCTTTCCTCTGCCTTCTACCTCTTTAAGATGGCTATAGAAGTGTAAACACCATACAGATGCATAGAGATGAAGATTTGGAATGGGTTATTGTTTATTATATTGAAATCTCTGGGGGGAAATGCTAACCATTAAAGCTGCAGGCTTGCTCCTTCTCTGGTCCAGTTCCAGGCTGTTGAAGGCTCTTCTTTCAGATGGATTTAATTGTTAGGATTGCTGCTTAGAGTCAGCAGTTCTGCTTATAGAAAACCTCCTCCCACTCCCTCCCTCTCTCCTCCTCCTCATACTCATACACACAGAGCAAATGTGAGGAAGAGGCAAGAAGCAGCCAGGTTGAATGCTAGAAGACTTGGCTAAACTTTTCTGTTGGTTCTGTGGGTGGGGTGTGGCTTGACCAAGCCACGCACATAGGATAGGTAGGGGGGAAATTTGAATGTCACCCCTGATCAAGATGTTCATCTTGTTCTGCCCAATGTTATTGGCCAATGCATAGAGGTATTCCATGGCTGTTTTGAACCTATCTTATATATTCTCTCCCTTTCATATATCCTCTCCTCTAAGTTCACTTTCACCCTCATTTATATTACCACATGTCTATTTTTCTTCCTATGTATTTGTGTATTGGACAAATGAATAGATAGATAGATAGATAGATAGATAGATAGATAGATAGATAGATAGATAGATAGATAGATAGATAGATGATAGATAGATAGATAGATAGATAGATAGATGGATAAATAATAGGCTCAATTGTCCCTCTGCTTTCTCATGTGGAAGAGAAGACTGTGAGAACACAGACGTTGATAATACTCATTGAATGTGAATATATTTTGTACCCTTATATTATTCATTAACGCAAGTGATCATGTGAATACATGATGGTACCAATCCATTGCCATAGATCAAATAGTCAGTTTGGGATTTTTCTCAAACTCTTGTGCATTCTGTATACTTTTCTTTTTCAGTCCACAATAAAAATGGTGAAGTGTCAGAGCCCTGTTAGTAGCAGGTATACTCCAGTCTGACTTGTGGGAAACACTAGACAGGATAGCAGGAATGCAGAGAATGTAAAACAGAGAATGGCTTGTCTTAGGAGGCAGCATTGTAAAAAAAATATGAATTATTTAAAATATACGGTAACTGGATATAGATTTTGTTCTCTCTCTTGTTCAAAGCTTGTCAACTTGTCAACTATGATATGGCTGCCACAACCTCTAAAGAATAAAGAAAGATTATCTAGCACATAGGTGTCAAACTCAAGGCCCAGAGGCTGAGTCCCTGAAAACAGGGAGGGACTGGCTGGAAGTGTCTTTGCCAGTGAAAATGGAGTTTTCACGGGCTGAGGGTTGCAGGAGGCCATCACAGCCAAAAACGGGGCTTGGGAGCCATTTTTTTTTCTGGCAGAGTGCTTGGGCTGCCACAGGCGCCTCAAAATGAGTGACATCAAGCTGGCCAAGCCCACCCTAGCAACGCCCACTCCGGCCACCCAAGGTCAAACGCAACCCTGATGCGGCCCTCAATGAAATTGAGTTTGACACCCCTGGTCTAGCATGTGAATACAATGACACATATTACAGATTATATGAATGAATGTCCTTGTCATGCAATTCTAGCCTTGTCTGTGAGACATCATGAATTTATGCCTTCAAGACCCTCTTTTGCTGATTTCAGGAAACAAGATTTTTGCCTAACATCTTTTGAAATATTTGTGCTTCTTCCCTCCCTCTCTTTCTTTCTTTCTTTCTTTCTTTCTTTCTTTCTTTCTTTCTTTCTTTCTTTCTTTCTTTCTTCCTTCCTTCTTCTTTCTTTCTTTCTATCTATCCTTCTTTCTTCTTTCTTTCTTTCTTTCTATCTTTCTTCTTTCTTTCTTTCTATCTATCTATCTATCTTCTTTCTTTCTTTCTTTCTCCTTTCTTTCTTCTTTCTTTCTTTCTATCTTTCTTTCTATCTTTCTTTCTTCTTTCTTTCTATCTATCTTTCTTTTTTCTTTCTTTCTATCTATCTTTCTTTCTTTCTTTCTTTCCTCCCTTCCCCTCCCTTCTGCATCTGAGTTTATAGATAGCCATGTAGTTCAAGGATATCAATGTAATGCTTATGTGATTTTCTTCAAGGTAAAACGAGAACTAGCAGGTGTTCTGGTGTTTGAATCACATCCCAAAGCAGGGACGGTTTGTAAGTAAAGCTTTTTTTAAATGGTGGTTTTAGACTTATCTGCAATTGAGCAAATTGTATTTTCTGTGCAATTTGAAATGCACAAAACGTAAATGCACACAGAATGTAAATACACAAAATGTACTGGGCTATTTTTATTAGGAGGAAATTGGAGAAACTGAAACTTGGATTTTAGTTTGGGCAGTGATTAACCTTAAGGGGATTGGAGTGTAATATATAATTTTCATAACTTTATGCATTTTGTAACTCTTACATATTTGGCTGTAAGTTCCAACGATCTCTCAAATAAATTTGACAGATAATTGAGTGAAATAAATTTGTTATAGCAGAATATTGTTGTAGAAGCCAGAGTCAGTTGAATTGATTATGTGAAACCAAACTTGATTACTGTTAATGACAGTGATGATGTCAGAATATGGCAAATGAATATACAGAAATAATTCATTGTGCTGCCTCATAGAACATGTGCTACATACAAAGCCATCAAGGCAAAAATAAACAAAACAAAACCATTTTGGCCAGAGAATGTCAGCGATCCTGAAATAAAAATGAGAAAAGAATCTGACAGATTACCATAGGAAGGCATGATCAAATATATATTTTCATTTATTTCGTCATATTTAAGAACTACCCATCTTCATCCCATATTACATTGGGAGGGATGAAAAAGTACAGATTGTAAAAAAAAAACCTATTAGTAAAAATGTAAAATTGCAGATAAAATTATTGAAAATGACAAAGCAAAACTTTAATGAGATCTGAAATTCTGACAGCACAATGACCACCAGACACACCATTGCAAAGAACTGTGTTTGGTTTATTATTGTATCCATTCCAAGAGATAGTAACATAGAGGATGAGGAATTAGAAAAAATTGCAAAACACGGTGATTTACAAATAGAGATTGAAAAAACATGGAAGAAGTAGTCAAAGGGGTACCATTCATTCATTTGAGCCTTAAATGCCATTTCACAAGGATTGCCTAAATTTTGAACACATTGGTTCAGCTACAAACAACATCACTGCTGGGCACATCATGAACAATTAGACAATCAGATTTCCAAGTCCTTGGGTAAAGCTTGAATCATGAAGAAGAAAACCAGCCCAAATTAGCTCTGACGACTGTTAATGGATAAGAATAATAATTCTTATGAGACAAAAAAAGGCTAGTTGCTATAATGCTACAGTTATAATGTTGCTAACGAAACACTGCTGGTTTTCTTGCAATAAATTTTGCCATGTGTAAAACATTAAAATGTGATTTTACTCATAGTCAAATAGATTTGACTGCCTTCAGTCTCAGAACTCTGCAATCTCATTTTGCTACTTATTAAGTTGAATTTTAGATGGGATTTTTAGTTCTAGCATAATTGTTAAAAACAACAATAGAAGCTTTCCTTCGTATCCTTCACATACAAGATTTTTGATTCTAAATTTTTAAATGAAATGGTTGTCTTTTCCAAGATAGCTGCATTAAAAAGGCCAAAGCCAGGGCATTGCAGAAAGAGATCATTGCTTCAAGCCAGATGATTCTGGAGGTCATGGAGAGGCAAAAAAAAATTGTCATTTATTTGATTTAGTTCCATTGCATGTTTGCTAATGAGAGAAAAAAGGTAGCTGTAGATTTACCACCAATAGCAAAATAGCATGACTGATCTTGGACACCCTATATCATTCCCAGATTTTATTAATCCAATAGATTTTAATGCAGCATTTGCAAGGTCTTGGACAATACATGGTATGTTTGTGTGTATGTTTGCTTTTTAATAATGGCGTTTTTAGTGTTTTTTAAATTATTAGATTTGTTTTTACATTGTCTTTATTATTACTGTGAGCCACCCCGAGTCTACGGAGAGGGGCGGCATACAAATCTAATGAATGAATGAATGAATGAATAAATGAATGAATGAATGAATGAATGAATAAATAAATAAATAAATAAAGAGTAGCTTTGCTCTAACTATTTTTTATTTCTTTTGCAGTATTTAATCAGGGAGAAGAGGGGACATCTTGGTATATTATTCTGAAGGGGTCAGTCAATGTAGTAATTTATGGAAAGGTATTTCTTAATATTATTTGACTTCCTACATGTCTGTATCCCTGTGTTTTTCATAGGAGCTCTTTCCTTTCTATTGTAAATAGAATACCTAGTAAGTCCATTGGTGGCACTAATGAAAAAAACAATTTGGCTTGTACAAAATAAGTCGCAGCTTTTTCACCAATTCCTCCCCCAGTGTCCTATATTGTTCTTGTGGATCCCGCAAGGCTATAGTGAATATGAAGAAGCCAGTGAAAATTGCAACCTAAAATGAACTTCTAGTGTCATGTAGATTCATTACCATTGGGTACAACCTATGGTGTCTTTATAGGTCCTGATTCCAGAAAAAAAGAGAGTTTCTAAATTTTACTGAAAATTGCCATTTAAACTACATACAAAGAAAAGTAGATGAACCAATATATAATTTGCTATGAAAACAAAGCCTGTGTTTGCAGCTGCTCTCTCTTTCACAATACCCATGATTCTTCCATTTTTGCACAAGTAAGACCCTGCTAACTCAGTCTCCCATAGCCTGTCCCATAAATGGCCCCTGGATATAGACATGAGAAGTTTACTTGAATTGATAGAGCACATGCATACATTTGAATCACCTTCTGGCATCCCCAGCTAAAATAATGAGTATCAGATTATGTAACCCCTTTGGAGTAAATGTAAATGACACTTGGGAGCCCATGCCATTCAGAAGAAAGAGCACTGATTTGGGTCAGGGAATGGCAAACAGGTGTATTTTAGATGTATTCAGCTTCAAATCCCATCCCATCTGCATGACCTATTATTTCCTATGTTCGATGGAGATAATATTCTATTTCCATTTACAAAAATAAAATATTTTGTAATTACATCATACAATTGTATACTATTGCCTGTCGGTTATAAACCATTCTGATTGCAAGTCTTTTCAAATGGGCCAGAAGAACTGAAAGCAAAAATATTGATTGATCAATTGGGCTTTGAGTTTCTACTCAAGTCTCAAAATGGGTGAGCAGTGTGGTCGGGCGGTAGGAAAAGCAAGTAGGATGCTTGGCTGCATAGCTAGAGGTATAACAAGCAGGAAGAGTAAGATTGTGGTCCCCTTATATAGAGCGCTGGTGAGACCACATTTGGAATACTGTGTTCAGTTCTGGAGACCTCACCTACAAAAAGATATTGACAAAATTGAACGGGTCCAAAGACGGGCTACAAGAATGGTGGAAGGTCTTTAAGCATAAAACGTATCAGGAAAGACTTAATGAACTCAATCTGTATAGTCTGGAAGACAGAAGGAAAAGGGGGAATGTGATCGAAACATTTAAATATGTTAAAGGGTTAAATAAGGTTCAGGAGGGAAGTGTTTTTAATAGGAAAGTGAACACAAGAAGAAGGGGACACAATCTGAAGTTAGTTGGGGGAAAGATCAAAAGCAACATGAGAAAATATTATTTTACTGAAAGAGTAGTAGATCCTTGGAACAAACTTCCAGCAGACGTGGTTGGTAAATCCACAGTAACTGAATTTAAACATGCCTGGGATAAACATATATTCATTGTAAGATAAAATACAGGAAATAGTATAAGGGCAGACTAGATGGACCATGAGGTCTTTTTCTGCCGTCAGTCTTCTATGTTTCTATGTTTCTAAGCTTGAGGATAACTAGAAGATCTTCAAGGTCCCTTCACCTCTGTTATTCTATTCGATAAGGACAGAGAGTCAAACTTTACAAAAAAAGGCAAAATGCAAACTTGGCTTCATTTTATGGAGCTAGAAGTCTGTCTATTTCTGTACCCAGTCTCAGAGAATAAACTAAACTTTTGCCCTTTTCTTTCCAGTGTTCATAATGACTTAGCTGCCATGCTTTGTTCCCTGCTGGTGTATAGGCTGTTGATTTTATGCCAGATGCATTTTTGTTAAGAGTATTTGGGGTAGAAATCCATTGTATGTATATGAAGTGTCAATAGAACAAGATGAAAATTATGGTAATTTTTCCTTGTGAATGTATTTACGTTGCTATTTCCGTTGCCTTCTTTAGGGTGTGGTGTGTACTCTACATGAAGGTGATGATTTTGGCAAGTTAGCATTAGTGAATGATGCTCCCAGAGCAGCTTCCATCGTTTTACGGGAAGAGAACTGCCACTTCTTGAGAGTAGATAAAGAAGACTTTAATAGGATACTCCGGGTGAGTGTGCAGAAAATAACCTTGAGTCATTTATCCTGAATAAGGGATTGGTTTTGAATGCTAAACATATTAAATATCATTTCTCCCAAGCATGTTGAGGTTTCTTGCATTTATTTATGCATGGCAGAAACTAGAAGATTTTGGTATCATCTTTCTGAGTGAGAAGGTCTACTGAACGTTGCAATGACATCATGTTTATGTTTGATCATGAGTAGTGACGGGCGAACCGAACTTGTGCGCGCAGTGGGGGGGGGTTGGTGCGGAGGCTGGGGGAGTGGGGGGGATTCCACTCAGCCTGCTACCGTACCCCTCCCTTTGACGTCGGAAGGTGGATGGGCGCACGCGGTGTGTGTGGGGAGCATTTCTCCATTGGGAAAATAAGATGGTGGCAGGTTTCTCGGCGGGGACCACCTCGGCGGCGGCTTTAACGCGCCAAGAAACTTGCCACTGTCTTACTTTCCCATGGAATCCAGGAAGTGATCACCTTGGCATCCTTAGCAACCTGCCGGTGATGTCAAAGCTCCACCCCCGGACGCGTCACGCAGGATTCGGGGTTTGGGTTCGGTTCGGGTTCAGCCGAATTTTGCGTAAAGTTCGTCTGAACTTACCGAACCCGAACACCGTTGGGTTCGCCCATCACTAATCATGAGTGAATTGATCATGAGATCAAACTACTTCAGGTAGTCCTTGACATACAACAGCTCATTTAGTGACCATTAAAACTTAACAACAGCATTGAAAAAAGTGACACGATCGTTTTTTCACATTTATGATCTTAGCAGCATCCCCATAGTCACATGATCAAAATTTAGACACTTGACAATTGACTCATATTTATGACGGTCGTATTGTCCCAAAATCATGCGGTCACCTTTTGCGACCTTCTGACATGCAAAGTCAATGGGGAAGCTAGATTCATTTAACAACCGTTTTACTAAGTTAACAATTGCAGTGCTTCGCTTAACAACTGTAGTAGTCCTAAAATGGAGAAAAATTCACTTAGCAGCTGCCTCGCTTAACAACAGAAATTTGGGGCTCAATTGTGATCGTAAGTTGAGGACTCCCTATGCTACAACTAACATAAAACATAAACTTACTCCTAAATTTTATGTGAGCTTCAGCCACCCAGCTTTATTTGGCAATAGATTTCTATTTTCTTCCCCCCAGAATGGTTTTTTAATTTCCCAGTTTAGCTAAGAGTCCTAAATGTAATGACTTACCCCCTGGTTAGCTTCAGAAATCAGCCAGGTCACCTAGAGGCTGTTGAGGTGTTACTTCTTACAAGCCAAGAGAATCTGAATTTTAAAATAGTTATCAGGAATGCTTCAGGCATAGGAATTTTCATCTGTCTATCTTTCCCTTTCTAGGTCTATTCAGGTATGAAAATCTGGGGGTTTTACTGTGGAAAGTGGAGGCAATGTATTCATTGATTCAATTTTATTAGTTTAATGAAGGGACTGCCCAACTCGAAATTGACTGGGCAGCTCACAATAGAATGGTGAAGAGGGAAAAATTGGAATGAGTTGAACGTTACCTCCTTCCTCTTTTCTTCCTATAAAATCACTGCTGGATCTGCCTATAGAGAATTGGTATATTAGGAGCCAAGCTACTCTTTTGGCATTTAGCACCAACCATGTTGAGAATTCAATTTTTATTTTTTTTTTGCAGGATGTTGAAGCAAACACAGTAAGATTGAAGGAACACGACCAAGACGTCCTGGTGTTAGAGAAGGTCCCAGCAGGAAATAGGCCATTTAATCAAGGAAACACACAGCCTCTTCAGCACAAGTATGTTTTCATTCATGATTGTCAACATCACATTACGTTTCATAATTCCAACTCTTATGACGGAATGAGTTCTGTCAGATTTCAAAAGAAATAATCAACTGTTCCCTTGCCAAATAGGAATCATGATTTATCATTGCCCAAGCATGCCAGTTGAGGCCCTTAATTTTCCAAAACTGTTCTATGCAGTTCTTGGTGTGAATATTCATAAAGCAATGCAACTTAAAAAAAAAAAATTACAAACTATAAGGAAAGTTATTAAAAAATTTAGTTGCTGGATTTTTATTTCTAATTTTATTTTATATGTCTTTATTTCTTTCCAAATTGTGATGTCGTTATTATTCTTGTTTGTGCTTACTACTTCTATTAGGGTCACAAATGTATATTAATCCTCCCCCTTGCTCTATGTTCTATATTCTTTTCCTTGTGACTTAGATTATAAGTGTGACACCATTCAGCTACTGCTTTATTTTCCCTGTAGTTCAACTTTTCTCCTGCCCAGTTTCCTGTCAAGTGCAGGAAGTCCAGGTAGTTTAAAATGAATATAAAGGTTTATTGGAAGCTCATGTTCCTACAACAATCTGAACTACTAACAATCAAACCAAATTGGTGGCAGATAAGAGTCAATGGAACTCAAGGTGGGCTAGATTGAGATCTCTCGTAGACATGAAGCGACTCGAGATTAATGCTGCATTTGACCCCTTCCTCAGGTTCACCCTGGTCATCTCCTACATTTTCCTTGCCATGTCAGATAGGGTTCTGAAGATAGGTTATCTTTCAATATTGTATGCCACTCTGAGTCCTCGGAGAGGGACGGCATACAAATCTAATAAATAAATTAAATTAAATAAATAAATATGCTCTTTTTCTCCCCTTCTGGTCTTTTTGATTGGAATTTAACACTTACTTAAAATTCTTTTCTAGGGTAGATCCTGGGACAAAAATATGAAAGTAGGATATGTTCCCATTAGCTCCTGTGCCATTTCTCTATAGAATCAAGAAAACAAATTTATAATACAGTATATGATTTCAATGTTTAATATGAGTTACAGCTTTTTATGCATAATTCATTCACCTATATAATTTCCTCTCTTAAGTATTAATGGCCATTTATATATGTGGTTATCAGTGATTACTGAATTTTCTTTTTATTTGATATCTTAATGTTATAATCTACCATGGTTAAGAGCCGGGATGGCACAGTGGTTAGAGTCCCGCACTGCAGGCTACCTCAGCTAACTGCTAGCTGTAGTTCAGCAGTTCAAATCTTACCACTGGCTCAAAGTTGACTCAATTACTCCTTGAAATCATAAAAGGACATATCTTTAATCCTTGGTGAAATGAATGAAGTTTCCCCCACATATCAATAAAACTATTTTATCAAAAGAAATATCATGAATTCTCCCCACAAATCTCAGTCTATTATGTTATTACTGATATTATTTTTTCTCTTCCATGTTTACAGATACATTCTACATAGAGAGTGAAAACTTAGTACTCTTCACTTTATAAAACTCATAGACATGTGCTGGACTTCTGACTCCTTGTTATCCAAGCTTATAGACATGGAAGCCACCGCTTCTAGTTATACAGCTCATAATGCAATAATTGTAAAATTAAATAGAGGAAGTTATTGATCAAAATGGTAGAGATTCAATGAACTTTTATTATTACAAGAGGATATTAAACTGCAATGTTATCAGGAACTGAAAGCTTTTGCCAAATCAATTTAGCCTTTATCTCTTTGTCTGCAAGATTTCTGAGAGGCTTGTTTATCTCTCTGGCATTAAACACAAAGAAAACCTTGCAAAATCAGAAGTTTATATGGTCGATTGATATCAAACAACTAGAATCAAGGCATAAACAGTTTTGGATTTGGGAAACACATAAAATCAATATGAAACTAACTAGATTTAATTGAAATAAGCAAGACTTACAATAAGTTGAATTTTATTAAACATAAAAACTATTTAAAAGGGCAGTAAATCAGGTAAATTACTGGTCTATCAGTAAGGAAGACTGGAGTGGGAATAAACATACAAGGAAACAGATGATTGAACAATTTCTTAAATATTATTCCAGATTATGTGTCTAACAGAATCTCATCTGGAAGAAATGGGAGAATAAAACATTCCTTATAAAATTTACAGATCAACAAAAATAAGTCCTTAACCGTAACTGATGATGACATTTAAGCAGTAATTTTTAAAACCCTAAAACTGAATAAAGCTAAAATCATTTGTAAGAACAATCATAAGGAGCAGGAGGAAGAATTCCAAATGAGACAGTAATCAGACAAAATATATTTGAGTTCAAGGAAGTTCTCAACAGTTCTGGAAAATAATTCTATAATGAAACCATCTGAAAAGTTGAATTTTCACAGAAAAGGGATGTTGTATTCCTTCTTATCCGAAGTAACACTTGAATCTGCTCTTTACATCACAATCACTCACACCTTAGCCAGTTCTCTTTTGAACCCATTGCATCACACTCTTTGTGTACCTGCCCTTGAGCATTCAGAAGCTTGAATAAAAGAGTGCTGAATTTAATATGCTTAGAAGAATAAGTGTTTCATATCCCAATTGACCCATGAGTTACATTGCCTAGTGTAGTGTTGTTAATAGAAAACTTCTTTTTAGAAATTTGATGACAGATGCTTATTTGTTGTATCTCATCAATCTTACTTTCCTCAGCACCACTTTGAAATTAT
The DNA here is from genome assembly GCF_031021105.1 of Erythrolamprus reginae. Classification (NCBI taxonomy): domain Eukaryota; kingdom Metazoa; phylum Chordata; class Lepidosauria; order Squamata; family Dipsadidae; genus Erythrolamprus; species Erythrolamprus reginae. The sequence continues at coordinate 191,172,739 of NC_091950.1, forward strand.
GACAGCTCTGTTTTTTCCCCTCCCTTTCACTTTATCTCTTTTGTAACAATCTGGATTCAGTGCCTTTTTGTCTCTGAATGTATTTGTGCTGTATCTGAAAAAGAGCTAATAAAATTAAACAATGCAGTAGTGCAAGAAATGGCTCCTGGGGAAAATGTGTTCTTGGTAGAGTTATTCCCCCTTCGTCATCTATGGAATATCACCTGTCGGAGTTGACCAGGCTGAGCCCGAGGAAGGGGTCAAACGCTTCATAAATCATGTCCCTGCATGCCCACAAGAGATATAAATGCAGCCCACCTTGAATGCCTTTCTTATCTCCCACTCATTTCTATTGACCGCTAGTTGGTCTGATTCTTGTAGGGAGATTAGGTTTGCAATAGATCTTTATGCTCATTTGAACCATCTGAATCTCCGAATTTCCCCAGTACTTGACATCACCTATCTAGTGAGTTCACTCTACATGTGAAAATATCAGGCTAAGTCCTTTTCCATCATGTGATTTTTAAATTGCTTTAGTTCTGACTTTTTAACATTATTGTATTGCAGTGATTATGTTAATGACTACATTTATAAAGAGTTCCAAGGGCATTTTGTGCAGAGACAAAATTGTTTCTTTTTTTTTTCTTGCTCAGATATATTGTAATGTCCGGAACTCCAGAAAAAATTTTAGAGCACTTTCTAGAAACGATGCGACTAGAATCAATGCTAAATGAAGGAATGGGTAGGCTCGTTTAATAAAACTCTATTTGTACCTTTAATTTGTCTCAGAAATAAAACCTGTAGTCCTGCATGCCTAAATTTCTAAATTAAGTTCTTACATTTATTTCTTAAATTCCACTTTATTCAAGTAGAATTCACTTTATTCAGGTTCTGTATAGACCTTTGACTAACATTGACATCTATACTGTATATAATTGTTGTATTTATACTTGTGCTATAAAAGCTGGGCAAAGGGAGTGCTTGGAATTATTTGATAGAAAGTCTCAAATATCTTTTTGATATATTTGGAGTTTATTTTACATTTTAAACAACTTTCCAATGGATTACTTTTGAAATTGTTTGGAATAGTCGCTCCCCCCACCCCCAAGTCAGAGTGATATTTCATTTATGATAAAATTATTTGAAATTTCAATCATAAGTTTTCTTTCTTGTGTAAGGACATAAGAAAGTTAAAACAATTCCTCTTTTTGTAATAATGTAACTTTAAAAAAAGAAAGGAAAGCAATCTAAAAGAATGCATTACAATAAAGGAACAGTGCTTTGTCTAAGAATTTAGCATACATTCTATAAAATACGGGTAGTCCTTGACTTACGACCACAACTGAGCCCATTTCTAATTTATATTGTTATGTGAGACATTTATTAAGTGAGTTTTGCCCCATTTAACTATCTTTGTTGCCTCAGTTGTTAGGCTATTGACTTTGTCAGAAGGTCACAAAAGATGATCACATGACCTTGGAACACAGCAATGGTGATATATTATTTTCTTGATCAGGAGAGCTAGAATTTATCATCTCAGTATCTGTGTGTGTTTTGGTAGGGCCAAATTCCAAATCTTTTGTTTAAGTTTCATTAAGTTTTATCTGGACCAGATGGCAATTTTACCAAGAGTGTACAATGTGCCACATCAATTCTTAGGGATGAGAAAAACCTGTCCAGTATGGTGAAGTGAATTAGAGACTCCCCCCTCCAGTAGATTTGCTACAACCAAAATGTAAGGTAGAAAAATCTCAGATGGGACCCCTGAAAAATCTCACTCCATTATTCCAGTGTTAGGAGAGTTATCTCCTGATATATGTTTGCTGTCCTGGAACACCACAGAATGAGGCTCTAACATGAAAATTTCTATGTTCTGTGTTCACCACTAACTTTTCAGTCTAATGACCCAGTCTCCAAAATTAACAATGATTTTTAAAAGCAATAGAAGTACTCAGTTTTATAATGATTTTCCCTTTCACTTATTTAAAACAGGAGTACAAAAAGCTTTTGAGGGGGAAAAGCAAAGTTAATCACTAGTGAATTGGCAAAGCTCTAACAAGCGGCAAGGTAAAAGGTCTTCCCTGTCCAATGGAAGCCCCAGATAAAGATAAGATCTTGCCCAAATTATTAAAAATGCTTCATGGCTGATGGGACCCTTGTGTTCACTGCCATTAATAACTTCATTGGCCTGACAAGTGTGACTTACCTCTACCACTCTCTCAATATAAAAGACAATAGGTAAAATCCTGCAAATTCCATGCCCAATTGTATCTTAAACTTTTAGATTGGAAGTATTGAGAGAATATTCTGGCTTCCGAACAAACAGGTTTTTAGATCAGAATGTTCCACCTTGGATCGATGTGCAATTTTATTCCATTTAGCTGAGCAATATTCTAGCCTTACCAAAGATGTCCTTTATGTTGCCTTTATTGATTGAAAGGGAACCTTCAGCTCAATTATCTGTAACAGCCTATGGAGGAAATTAGCTGCAACATCCATTCATTGTTGTGATCTCAAGATGATAATGTTGTGGCATCAGAACACCATGTTCACCGAAAATAAGACCCTGTCTTATATTTTTTTGAACCCTAAAATAAGCGCTTTGCCTAAATACCATGCATTCAAAAGCGTGATTGGTCTTATTATCAGGAGACATCTTATTTGGGGGGAAACAGAGTACTACAATGCTGGTTAAAGGCAATTTTAATAGGGTTCTAACCACTCATCCCTCTGCTCAAATGAGTCAAACCGGGCTGCATTCTTGCCTTTTAAATATTCGGTGGTTGTGGCCCTTTCAAACCACAAATTTTGCTCCCTAACTCTTGTCCTTCCTCTTGTATGCAGATTTACACATACACAGCCCCTTTATCTGTATTCAAGTGGACCTTTGCAATGGCTTAGCTGCTTTTCTATAAATTCTGGGGAATTTCTTAACATTAATTATTCAAAAACCAAGGCTTTAGTTTTCTCTAGAAAGCATTTTAATCCCCTATTTAATGGGAAATAGCTTGTACATTTAAGAAAGTGAGTTTCTTTCACAGTAACCCAGTTGTACCTTGCATGTTGTAATCTGTGTAAATTATGCTAATTAAATACCCTTTCATGGCTTAAATTTTCATAACTTGTCCCTTTTGCTGCTACACAAGTCGGCAAATAAAGATTTTGCAGGACTTTGGGTTCCAACCTGCCACAATCAGACTTGTTATTCCGGCACTGCCCACACATTTACAATCCTATCACATTTGCAAATTCTGAATCATCAAAAGGATTAGAAAATTGTTCTGAAAACATAAAAAGAAGGCTGAGATCCTCAAGGAAGTGATACTGTGAGCAATGGCACACTTCAAATTTTGGTCTTGCTATGGAAATTAATTTCCATTCCAGTGCATGGAATGAAGCCTCGTTGTGTTCAGAGTAATGCATTCCTTAACCACAGATAAACAAGATTTCAGTGGGGGGGGGGGGTGTTAAATCACTTAAAGTAACTTAGATACATTTATAACTTTTAATGTGAAGGGCACACAGTGCTTTCAGGTAATGTCAATAGAAATTGATAATTAAAATCTACTGCTTCAGTTAGCCAGACCTTGCATGTACAACCTGTATGATAAAATTTTACAAAGTGCAATTAAAACACTTCCATTTCACGACTTACATTTTCATAATTTGTCCCTTTTGCCGCTACGCAAGTCAGTAAATAAAATTTTTGCAGGACGTTGGGTTCCAACCTGCGACAATCAGACTTGTCTGAAAACCTGGGTTTCCCCTAGTTCTCCTTCCGTCTTTTCAGCTTTGATGACTATTCCTGTGCTGGCTTGATTACCAGCAGAGGCATTCTGACACAGGGACACTAGGGTGTCCAGGCAAAGTTAAAGGCCCCAGGTCCTATCTTTATAGTGTCAAATTTTGATATTATATGATAATATCCAATTATCGAAAAATATGACTGTTGTTTTGTGCTGTTTTAATTTGTTTTGCTTCTGCTCCTGATTTTATTTTCACAGATGCAGGTGTGAATGATTTTGTTACAATGCATTGTGTATTCATGCCAAATAATCAACTTTGTCCAGCTTTGATGGCTCAATATCCTTTTTTAAAGTCATATACACCACAGTCACTGTTCTGATCCAAACTTAGTGCTTAGTGCTTTTCTCAGTTAGAAAAACTCCACACATGTTTTACTCTGGGTAAAAAATTTATTGTCTGGTTTCTCCAAATCGTAGTTACTAAGATATAAAATTGCTCAGGTCTTATGTCCATAATCTGTCCCATTACAGGTAGGTAAAAAGATATTCATTTCTCTTATCTGCAGGCTGTTGCACGGTCCTTTGTAAGACTTTAAAATGGCTGTTGGAGAGCACGGCAGAATTACCTGGCTGCCTAGGTATAGCTCAATGGCCAATAAGAACACACAGATGAGGTCACATATCATGAACTACATTGCCCAGAGTGCAGTCTGCTACTACATCCCCTAATGCAATCTTAAAGAAACAGCTCTTAAACTGAGCTAAATATCCCTTTGGACCAGTAATCATCAACCTTTCTAATGCCACGACCCCTTAATACAGTTCCTCGTGTTGTGGTGACCCCCAACCATAAATCTGGCACCAATTCTTCCAACAGTGCTTTATGCTGATTGGCAGAAAGGTCAGAGGGACACCCCCACTGTAAATGCCTGATTGCACAAATATGTTTTGTTCCACCAGAATAGAAGCTTTAGTTCCTAGCACCATAGAAAATTTGTCTTTCTCCATGGTCTTAGGTGACTCCTGTGAAACGTCCGTTCAACCCCCAAAGGAGTCCCGACCCCCAGGGTCGGAAAATTTCTTTAGACTATCAGCACAGATACACTAAGTCATTTTTTTCAGCACCATCCTACCTTTGAATGGGATCCAGTCTGGGTCAGCCACTAGGACTAGAGGTTTAGTCTTCTGAGATTTTGGACTCATGATGAAGCCCATCCTCAGGGAACTTCTCTCTCACCTCACCAGAATGTGTGAGGGAGAGAATGTGCCCTCTTACCAGGACACACATTCTAGTGAGAGATAAATTCCCTCAGGGTGGGCTTCATCATGAGTCTGAAAGCTCAGAAGACTAAACCTCTTGTCCTGGTGACCGACTCAGATTGGATCCCACAACATTACCCTGGGACACATTTATTTGCCTTCATCTGTAATTTTGAATGGTTGTTAAACAAATGGCTGTAATCAAGGATTATCTGTAGCTTATAAACCCAAGGATTCTTCAAACCATTTTGCAGTGTCTTGTAATTCTTTGCTTCTTCTCCAACTCTAACTCTACTCCAGTGTATTCATTTTTTTCTACTGGAAAGTCAATTTCTTTATCATTTAAAATAATACAAGTATATTCTTTTCCTACCTGTCATCACATTTTTATTTCAGCGTATATAATCATAAGTGAGCTTGGATTGGGTACTGTTCTGCTACCATAATAAGCAAATAATATATTTTTTTAAATTGATAAATTTTAATAACCAAAATGAGGGATCCTATTTAAGTGCATTCCAACTCACTTTATACAGTAAAGTGTATTCCAGTGTAGACTGAATAAAATCCTTTTTCTGCCAAAACGTAAAGATCTGCTATTTTAACTTCATTTTTATTAGTTTTCCCCAACTGAGTTTACAATTAAAATGATAGGTAATATTGACCCTATTTACAGAGTCATTAATAGGGATCAGAACATCCAGATATCTGTGAAGCTTTGCATACTTTCACATAAGTGCTGAGTATTATTATCAGTGCTGTATTATTAACATTTTTCATGAATCTCTGTGTTTCCCTTCTCCCAAAATGAACAATGAGGTTGGGTTTAAGCATCTGAAAGGAAATAAATCAGTGATTATAAAGGGGGGCAGAACAGACTGCATAGTTAGTAACAGTTCTTAAAGCTCAAAATATGAAATCAGTATTCAGTCACAACATCATTGTTGATTAATACCTTAGAAATTATAGCCTCTCTAGAATATTATTTATACATAACACTATTATTCTGATAGATATGCAGCATGGGATTTAGGAAGGGAGGGCTCCACCTTTTCCTACCATAGAATTTTGCATGGGAGGAATTATTAGCAGAATTACAAATAAGTAGATGAGCAATGGAAAAATGGAAAAGAAATTGCCAGTGCCTGTGGTGAGTCACCTAATCAGCAGGTAAAAGGATATTGAATAATTACAAGGCTTGCTAAGAAGAAGCGGCATGGGAAGGCAGGAGAAACTCAGTAAAATCTTATTTGATTTTGAAAGGCTATCAGGACCAATGCCTGCACTGTCAAACTTCTTCCCTGGTTTCTCTTACTAAAAACAAAACAAAACTTGTTAAGTTCTGATCTTGATTCAGTATTTTTCAGATTACATTAAGTGCTCCAAATCTCAGCTGTCAAACTTCAGTAGCCCTTTCCAATGCTTCATTTTAACTGCAAGGAAATGGTCCAAGGTCCCTTCCAACTGTTATTCTCTTATTCTGCCGTTCCTTCCTTCCTTCCTTCCTTCCTCCCTTCCTTCCTTCTTTCCCCTTCCCATTCTTCCTTCATTTCTTTCGCTTTCCTTTCTTTCCTTTCCTTCCTCCTCTCCTTTCTTTCTCTCTCTCCCTCTGTCTTCCTTCCTTCCCTTCCTGTTTTTCCTTCCTTTCTGGTTACTTCCCTCCCCTCCTTTCTTTCTTTCTCTCCCTCTGTCTTCCTTCCTTCCATCCTTCATTCATTTTAACTGCAAGGAAATGGTGGCTGAGGATTTAATCAATGTTTTCATAAAACACCCCCTTAATTATTCCGTGTACACAAGGCTGTATCTTGAAGAAGAAAATAATAATAATATTTCCTGGTGAGGAACTTTAAGTTTTTGACTTATATTGGAGACTGTACTATAAAGGCCTTCAGGTTTTGATGTAAAGAAAACAATTTATTTTAAGAATTGCTTTCACCATGTCTTCTTGCTTGACAGAACTGTCATTTGCGGAGGATAATCTAGGCTATTAGTTTCACCTTGTAGTCTTGTTCTGTGAATATCTGTTGCTGTCTAACTGCCTGACTGTCAAATCTAACTATCCTTATGTATCCTAACAAGGTAGGACAGTGTTTTTCAAACTTTTTTCTTCAGAGGAACCCTTTGGTGTCATCAGATTTCTGGCGGAACCCTGGTTGAAAAACACTGCATTAAGCTGTACATCCTGAAGCTGCAATATAATTCTTTATTGGCCAAGTGTGATTGGACACACAAGGAATTTGCCTTTGGTGCATATGCTCTCAGTGTACATAAAAAAAGATACATTTGTCAAGAATCATGAAGTACAACACTTAATGATTGTCATTGGGGTCAAATAAGCAATCAAGAAACAATCAATATGAATCATAAGGATACAAGCAACAAGTTACAGTCATAGTCATAAGTGATCGGTGATAGGAATGATAAGAAGACTAATAGTAATAGTAATGCAGCCTTAGAGGGTGGAGGCAGAATCAGGAAGTGCTGCTACCGCGTGGGGGTCCGTGGCTGTTGAGTAGCTGAGAGAGAGAGCGAGAGAGAGAGAGAGAGACTGTGCCATGTACCCTCGCCGGGAGTGCTGGGACTGAGCAGGGCAATAGGCGGAGGCTGTTCGCTGCATTCCACCCGCTTTCCCTCCCCATTTTTTGGCAGCTGTGGGGGCCGGTGGGAGGGTCAGAGTGAAGGCAAAGTGGAGCAGATGCCTTCTGTTCCGCCTTCCCCTCCTCCTGCCCTCTCAGGCCCCGACCGTGAGGGGAGTAGTAGGACACGCTCTCTTACTGTGCCCTGCGCAGGAAAAAGGGACATAACGAGTTAGCCGCTTGGCCGAGCGCAGCAGCGTATATGCATGCATGGGAAGGAGGTGTGCGGAGGAGCAGGAGATAACCTTCAGCCGCCTGGCGCGCCTTGGCCCTGGACTGGGAAGCTCCGCATCGGAGATGTTGGAGAGGCAACCGCTCCTGCCTCCTCCTCTTCCTCCTCCTCCTCCTGCCACTGCAGCCCGTGCTTTGGCCCCGCTGCTGCAGCGAGGGGCTAGAGGGCGCTGCTGCTGCTGTCGGCACCAACGCTGCCTCCACTGCCACTCCTCCTGCTTGGTGGCTGCTGCTGCTGAGCATGATTGATCTGCCAGAAACGAGATGGAGAAAGAGGCTGCCCCGCTGCAGAAGCAGGAGGGATTGAAGGTGGGACCTGGCCTTATTAAGTCGTGGAACCCCTGGCTGCCCCTTGTGGAATCCTTGGGTTCTGCAGAACCCTGGTTGAAAAACACTGAGGTAGGACTAAGCAGATTTTTAGTATTCAAGCTAATTGAATCCTGGCTTATTACTTAGTCTTCCATTTGATTATGCCTGATGCTTGGTTGATGATTTGATAATGAAACAGAAGTAAAGATTTCATGAAGAGAGGATTGAGGCAGGCATGAGTCTTTGTGTAGAGATGCACTAGCTGGTTTTCTGTAAGGAAGAGAGCTACATAGAACAAAATGGTTCATATTCTGTTAATTGAAAAGAATACTGCTTGCCTGTCTTAGGTAGATTTTCTTCTGTGAGAGGAAGCAGCACAAAATCGAGCAGTATTTAAAGTTCCACTCTACTATCACCAGATCAGGCCTTTGGCTGCTTCGCTCTTCATAATATCTAAGAACAGTTCTGATTTACCTTACCCACAAAAACGTAAGTGCCTTCACATACTGCTATCTTTCATGAGATGGCGGGAAGCAAATCACAAAACTGGTTCGTTGAGACAAACTACACTCTTCACAAAGTTATCGAAGCGTGGAACTCATTACCAGATTCAATTGTGTCAATCCCTAACCCCCAACATTTCTCCCTTAGACTCTCCACAATTGACCTCTCCAGGTTCCTAAGGGGCGTACATAAGTGTACTGGAGTGCCTTTCGTCCCCTGTCCAATTGTCTTTCCTCTCTTTTACCTATCATATATATTCTCCTCCTTTCATATATCCTCTCCTCTAAGTTCACTTTTACCCTTATATATATTACCGCATGTCCTTTTTTCTTCCTATGTATTTGTGTATTGGACAAAATGAATAAAATAAAATAAATAAAAAATCCTTTTATTGTTGTGGAAATACAGAGTGAAACACCAAATAAACTCTCTCAGCAATATACACTGTCTATAATATAGTTTTAAAAACAAATAAATTGAAATTATAAGATGCAAAAGAAAAAAAAAGTAAGCACAATTTAAATAAAGCATTGGTTCAATTTAGGAAGAGAGAGAGAAGAGAAAGAGGATGAAAATGAAATGCTAAAACAAACAATAACTCTTAAAAGAAGTGGGATTAGAGTGATTTGTTGTGGTAAAAGCATATGGAATTGAGTGAATAGATTGGAAATGAATCAATGCACCTAATCTTAGTAGTGCGGTACTTCCTTTGCTAAACTGGCTAATGGATCTAAGAAGGTCCATTGGTCCATTATGGTGACATTTGTGATAGGGAAAAAAAATCTTCCATGGGATTGATCTGCTGGATCAATCTGTTTTCTTTGCTGATTCAGAAACTTTATATTGGGTTGTGCAAATAGTGCAAATCGCAAGCACTACTACTGTTAAAATGGGACTTTAGAAATGTATGGTATAATTATACAGAGCAAAAGAAATAATGTAGTATCTTAACCTGTTTTCTTCTTACGTCTTTATCATTGTTTGTTTGTTTGACTTCTATGCCACCCAATCCTAAAGGACTCAGGGCAGCTTACAACAAAGTATAAAAACTCAATTTTTGCCTTGAGATAAAAGCACAGCTATTATTCCCATCCCCTAGTGTTTCACTTTCTGAGAATTTAACCAAGGCTTAGTGTATGGGAAAACTACATGCTCCATTACTTTTATGGTGCAAAGAAAAATCCACTCTGTTCACATTTAATGCAAGCCATCCTGTTTTATTGGGAAATCATTTGGGTTCACTTGTGCTTTCTTTTCCTGCTATTCATGTCAAATGATCAAGTGTCACGATAATCTTTTAAATTGGAAACTCATGAAATACGATTTTGAACTTTTTTTGGGTATTTTTTTCACTCTCCACATATATACATCAATACATATACCATAACATCTTATCTTTATACAAATATCAAATAAACAAACATAATAACATAATAATCAAAGCAAACAAATACACACACAAATAAATAACATAATATACCTCACAATCAGGAGGCTGTGAGTTTGACCCTAGGTAGAGGCAAATGTAGAGTCTCCTGCTGGGCAGGGAGTTAGACTAGATTTATTTATTTTTATTTTTTTATTTTTAAATTTATTTATTTAGTCAAAAAATTATAGAGTGGTAATTTGTACAAATAAAACATTAGACAAGTAATGATAAAAAGTAACAAAAAAAGACAATAGGACAGGGATGGTAGGCATAGTGGTGCACTTATGTACGCCCCTTACAGACCTCTTAGAAAGGGGGAGAGGTCAATTGTAGATAGTCTAAGGTTAAAGGTTTTGCGGTTAGGAGTAGAAACCACAGAATCAGGTAGTGCATTCCAGGCGTTGATTACTCTGTTGCTGAAGTTGTATTTTTTACAGTCTAGTTTAGAGCGGTTGACATTTAGTTTAAATGCTTGTGTGTTGTTGCAGTTGAAGGTGAAATAGTCGTTAACAGGTAGGACATTTTGGTATATGATTTTATGAACTATAATTAAATCGGAATGGAGACGGCGGAGTTGTAAGTTGTCTAAACCAAGAATTTCAAGTCTGGCAGAGTAAGGTATTTTGTTGTGAGAAGAGGAGTGAAGGACTCTTCTTGTGAAATATTTCTGGACTCTCTCAATTGTGTTGATGTCAGATAACATGTAAGATCCCTTTCCAACTCTATTAATCTGTTTTTTAAAAAATCTGAACCTGAAAGCCTTGCTGGACTGGCCGCTGGACTGCCTAAAAAAGTCAATTTCCAGGAAGTCCACAGTGATGAGGAAGGGATAGGGAATTCAGAGGAGTGATAGTGATGGAGAATGTCGAAATGACTGTTTGCCTTGACATCCCAGCACTTACCATGCCCAGCCTTCTCAAGGCACAGAGCAAGAAAAACTGGATTATGCGCTGAATAATAAAAGGCGTGCTGTCCGTTTAGTTCTACTGTGGGCTGCTTTTTATGGTGATGCTTTGCCGGAAGAGGAAGCAGCAGTGGCGTTTCTGGAGGTAAGGCCCATTATTTACAACAACCGTTGTCTCTCTGAATATTATTATTGTAACATGGCAAAGCCTGTTTTCAGTCTTACGAAAAGGACCCATGGTGATATTTCAGGCTTTCGTGAAAAAAATGTCATCTATGGGTGTCCCCTCCACATAATTTTGGGGGATGGTCCATTAATAATAAAACTTTGTAAAAATAATGGGATTCACTTTTTATAATCCCTGAGTTGGTCGCTGTGCTACTTGGCATGGCTAATCTCAATGTTCCTTTTGAACATCAAATGATGAAAACATTGAAAAGCTATTTTATTACTGTTGGTAATAACATTATTTTTCTTTTGTTTAATAAAACTGAATTGAAACACTGCGTTTCTTTGAAGGAAAAACAAGCAGTTGAGATACTGTATTTTTCGGAGTATAAATGCATCTTAGTTTTTTGGGAGGAAAATAGGGAAAAGAATCTGCTTACCAGATATTCATCTGGCTAGAGACCTTAGTTTGGTCAGTTTAAGTACATTATTTTATTTCGTGGTTAGGGCTTTTAAAAGAAACCTTATTCAGAGAGAGTAACAATGAAAGAGCTTGCAAGCCAGTAAGAGCTAGGAACATCATTAGCACCTGGAAAGAAACATTTGTCGCAAGTAGAGCAATGAAAAAAAAACCTGCAAAGACTTAGGGCTTGGATAACATTCTTTGCAGAGAGTAACAATGAAAGAGCTTGCAAGCCAGTAAGAGCTAGGAACATCATTAGCACCTGGAAAGAAACATTTGTCGCAAGTAGAGCAATGAAAAAAAAACCTGCAAAGACTTAGGGCTTGGAACACATTCTTAGCAGAGAGTAACAATGAAAGAGCTTGCAAGCCGGTGAGAGCTGGGAACATTGTTAGCACCTGGTTAGGGTTGGAAAGAAACTTATTGGGAGCAAATTAAACCAATGGGGGGAAAAACCTGCAAAGACGTAGGGCTTGGAACACATTCTTAGCAGAGAGTAACAAGGAAAGAGCTTGCAAGGTAAGAGCTGAGAAGATCGTTAGCACCTAGTTAGGGCTGAAAAAAAAGCTACATTCAGAGTACAAGGCGCATCCAAATTATCAGCCTCTTTTGGGGGAGAAAGGTGCATCTTATACTCTGAAAAATACGGTTGATAGCAAAAGATGAAAGGAACCTAAAATAAATAAATTAAAATATAATCAGAAACACACCACAATTTTCAGTATGGTAATGAGAGAGAGATATTAATCTTTTAGAGCATCCACATCTAAATATTTGGAGTAAAATATTACAACTAATACTATTTATTATGTATATAAGTATCCTTATTTGAAATCAACATAGCTCCGGTACAGATTTTGACAAATCAGCTAGACTTTTTATGCCATTTGAAGAGTGTTTTTATCATTTAACAGGAATTTTATGTATCCGTAACGGATGATGCAAGGGTAATTACAGTACTCAAAGAGCAACTCCCAGAGCTAGAGAAGACTATGAAACAAATGTAAGTATCAGATGAAGCTCATTGCTCCAAACTGATGTCTGTCAATGTCTAGCATTAGATCTAAACCAGCAGTGAGTTGCTCACGGTTCAGACTGATTCTTAGAACTGGTAGTGCCAGCAACAGAAGGCTCCACCCACCCACCCAGGACACTTCTGTGTATGCACGTGAACTGATACCGGTAGTAAAGAGGTTTAGAACTGATCTAAATCATTATCATTGTTAGACCAGTCTTCAGCAAAAAATTCTGGTAGTATATGTGGCATATGCCACAGTTGAAGTTTTTAGGTTGTTTTCAAGAGCCGCTTCATGTAGAGTGCAGTGCAATAGTCTAACTGTGAGTGGAGGAGGGCAGAGTTCCTGCTGTTGGGGTGAGGGGACACACAAAAATGGATGCATCAGCTAAAGTAAAAGGTACTCCAGCCATGGACTTTAACTGTTTGTGGCATTTGCTTCTTCAGGTGAGCGTGCTTCTCAGTCTTGGAATCAGAATCAAGCAAAAGAGCAAGTTCATTGTGCAAGGATCTAACCTGAGCTTGTTTTGATCCATCCAATCCCTCATAGACTCTAGGCACCGGGTCAACCCATTCTCCAAAACAGCTGAAGGCAGGACAAGAAGCAGTGGATGGAAACTAGTTGAGTTCCCTAGAACTAAGGATAGATTTCTTGACAGTGAGAACAATAAACCACTGGAATGGCTTTCTTCCATCTCTCCATCTCTTGAGGCTCTTTTAAGAAGAGTTTGTACAGCCATTTGTTCAGAATGACATAAGGTCTGCCTGCACAGAGGGGTTAGAGTAGAAGGCCTCCAAGGTCCCTTCCAATTCTGCTATTCTGTTATTCAACAGGCCCAGCCAGGACAGTTATTATTATTATTATTATTATTATTATTATTATTTATTATTATTATTATTTTTTATTTATTTTTTATTCATTCATTCATTCATTCATTCATTCATTTATTTATTTATTTATTTATTTATTTATTTATTTATTTATTTATTAGATTTGTATGCCACCCCTCCCCGTAGACTCGAGGCGGCTCACAGCAATAATAAAAACAATGTACAATAACAAATCTAATAACAAATCTAATACTTAAAAAAATCTAAAAACCTCTTATTTAAAAACAAGACATACACACAAACATACCATACATAAAATATAAAGGCCAGGGGGAGACATCTCAATGTGGGTTTTAAGGAGTTTATGAAAGGCAAGGAGGGTGGGGGCAATCCTAATCTCCGGGGGAAGCTAGTTCCAGAGGGTCGGGGCCACCACAGAGAAGGCTCTTCCCCTGGGTCCCGCCAGATGACATTGTTTAGTCGACGGGACCCGGAGAAGGCCGACTCTGTGGGACCTAATCGGTCGCTGGGATTTGTGCGGCAGAAGGCGGTCCCGGAGATATTCTGGTCCTATGCCATGAAGGGCTTTATAGGTCATAACCAACACTTTGAATTGTGTCCGGAAACTGATCGGCAACCAATGCAGACTGCGGAGTGTTGGTGTGACATGGGCATACCTAGGGAAGCCCATGATAGCTCTCGCAGCTGCATTCTGCACAATCTGAAGTTTCCGAACACTCTTCAAAGGTAGCCCCATGTAGAGAGTGTTACAGTAGTCGAACCTCGAGGTGGTCATGTAAAGCAAAGCATGGTCCCAATAGCTTTGGGTGTTGTAAATGTTGAGTGATATGCACTTTGTTTCAAAAAGCCTATGGTTCATGCCTTCTACTGAATATTTCCTGGATATTCACCATTACAAATAATGGAACAGCATATATCATACACTTTTGTTTTTAGTAGACATTGTATTTATAGGAGGAATAGGGTTAATTTGCCATATTTGTTAACGTATTGCTTTAAATATGGAAACAGCTCGATGTACTCATAAACAAACAAGCTGGGTTGGAATAATAAAATCTAAGTCTAACAAATATGGTTACCAGACTAGGATTAAAAGCTCAATTGCTTAAGAGTCTAAAAGTATTTATGATAACATCTCTAAAATATCAATTTATTTTAAAAACTCTTCATTTGCATTTGTACTTTTGTTAATTAACTTAGCATACAGTACATATTGTTTCGTTTGCATTTGATAGATCAGAAGAAGCTAAAGGACCTCAGAAAAAGGTAAATATATTGGATATGTATATCACAAAAATAAATTATTTACAAATATTCTGTATTACATACTACCAGCAATGAGTTGCTCCCTGTTCTGCCCTGTTCTTATAATTAGTAGCACTGATGGTAGGAAGCTCTGCCAAACTGCCCGGAACGCTTTTGTGCATGCGCAGTTTATGCACATGTGTGTCCGAACCGGTAGTGAAGGGTTTTAGAACCCACTACTGCATACTACCATGTTTCCCTTATTAATTCTCGGCCATATACCAATATACGTTTCAGGTAAGACATTTGCCTGCAGTCAAAAACTGGCTTTATATTCAGATGTTAAGATGCTATCTGTTAAAAATTTAGAAAAGGTAGTGCTTGCAGATTCAGGTCTCCCAAATCATAATATCAGGTGGATACTGTGAAATATTTTCAAAATACATAATTAACTTTGCAGTTTTTGACTCTTTTTAATTCGACTGCCTTAATAGTAGATCATAAATTACTTTTCTCTTGTATCTGTGATTATGAAGTGTTTTTTTTTTTTTTTGCCGTCCTGCAGCACAAAGTCCTTTTGCAGCACTTTAACATGAGTGATGAAAGAACACAAAAACGCCAGCCCATCAGAGGAAGTGATGAAAGTAAGTCAGTGCACTGGATCACCCGAGTTTCACCACCACCACCCCAAAAAAAAGCTCCATTGCTCCACACACTGAAATAATTACCATATTTTTCCGCCTCTTAAATTACTCCACTCCAGGTTTTCCTTGCGAGGAGGGGTGGGGCAATCTCCTCTTGTGTAGCCTTGCGGCCTTTCTCTGGGTTTGCCTACACTCTTGCCCTCCGTGATGTTGGATCAAGTGGGGGAGGCAGCTGTTCCCAGCATCACTGAATTACGCTCAGGGTTCTCAGAGAGGGGCGGCATACAAGTCTAATAAATTGAATTGAATAAATTGAATGTCAACAACCAATCCTTTCCTGTTTCTGTGAGGACAGGCAGCTCTCTGTCCGGTCCACCCCCCCCCCCCCCATGCCAGCATTGTCCTCAGCCTCTGGCCTCTCCAAACGGAGATGTGCCATGCCCATCAGACTATCCCAGTTCCAACTTCTCCTCTTCCAAACTGGTCTCCAATGGGGCCATGACACATTAATAGTCATAGAAATAGGAAGGCACTTAAAAACAATACAGTGGTATTTTGTGATATGAACCCCTCGTGATACGAACCCAGGGTTCGGAAATTTTTTGCCTCTTACGAACTTTTTTCGGTTTACAAACCCACCACAGATCGCAAAATGTCGCTCCGCTGGGCGCCACCGCCCGGCTGTCACCTTTTAAAACAGCCGGGGGGCTTCTCGGCGTTCTCCTGAACCCGAACCTGAACTTTTCGGCTTCGGGTTCAGTAGGCCACCGAGAAGCGCTGCCGTCCGGCTGTCACCTTCTGAAACAGCCGGGGGGCTTCTCGGTGTTCTCCCGAATGCCGAACCTGGAAGTTCGGGTTCGAGTTCCGGAGGCCGCTGAGAAGCGCCCAGCTGTTTCAGAAGGTGACAGCTGGGTGGCGCCGCTCGGTGGAGTGCCATTTTTGCGATTGGCGGTGGCGTTTTCAGCCGATCTGGAGGCTGGAAAGGAGGTGGGGAATCCCAATAGGAAATTCCATGGGCGGAGCTTTGACGTCACGAAGACGTCCTTCCTGGAGGCCACGTTTCGGCCGAGAATCGAGACCTAAACATTTCATGTCCCAGTTCTCAGTGATTTCAATCCCTGTTAACAGTCCAGAAATGTAAGCTCGGATTGTTTTAAGTTTCAAAGTTTGTATCTTCATTTCTTATCCACTCTCTTAAGAACTCAGGAGCATTAAGGCAGCCTACAGTAGATGTCACATTACACATGCTTGAATTAGGTCAATTGCATAATTTATGTCACTTGCATGATGATATCATGACTCAGTTAATAATTACCAACCTTTTCTGTGGACACCCTTTTATGCATACAAAGACAGAAATAAATTAATCATGTGAAGGGGGGAAGAAGAAATAATGAGTAAACCCAAGGAGAGCATTTTGGCCTACTATCTATCATTCTAAATTAACCTGTCACCGCTAGGTTGGCTATAATACCTAAAGATATTAGAACTAAGATATTAATTCTAATTTAGGTATTAGACCTAGATTTAGAATTAGTCATAGAACTAATGAGTAATTAGTAAAAAGTTAGAATAATTAATTGGTGGAATGACTTGCCTCCAGAAATTGTGGGCGCTTCAATGCTGGAAATTGTTTAGAAAAGTTTGGACAACCACTTGTATAAAATGGTGCAGTTTGCTACCCGAGCATAGGATTGGGCCAGAAGACCTCCAAGGTCCCTTACAACTCTGTTATTATTAATGAGAGAGCCATTATTATACAATGATACTCAGTAGTGGGTTCCAACTTACCTCGCCACCAGTTCGCTTCTTCCCATGCCGCATGGCTGCATCTCATGGGTGCATACGTACTTTATAACACATATGCAATGCCGAAAATTCCAAAAATATTTTTTAAGCAAAAAACAAGATGGCCAAGCATCAACAGTGCCACAAATATAGCTTCTGCGCATGCGCAGAAGAAAAAAAATCAGAAAAAATTGAAAAAAATATATTTAAAAAATAATTTTTAAAAAGATGGCCGCTTCCACAGATCAGCGCCAACCCAATCAGCTCCATGACATCACCAGCGGTTAGCTTCTGGCTTGGGTGAACTGGTCCGAACCGGAAGGAACCTGCCTCTGATGCTACTGCATCATAACAGTATCTTGTTCCACAGAATGAGCCAGGATTTTAGGGGCTCTTTCATAATGTGTTATTTTTGTCTCAAGTTTTATTCAAGGTATACTGTGTGGATCACACCTACACCACCATCCGCATTCCGGTTTTGTCATCTGTTAAAGAAGTTCTCTCTGCAATAGCCGACAAACTGGGCTCTGGAGATGGCTTGATATTGGTCAAGATGAGTTCAGCAGGAGGTAAGGCATCTGAATAACTCGCCTGAAGATATCCTGAGGTGGCAAATCATGCTGGACTGAATATACTGATTTCCCCAGCATTTGTCAAATTGAAAATAACTGAAATTGTGGCCCATTATCTCTCTGAAGGCACCAGGGAAAGGCTGAACTTAGCAGCTGATCT
The DNA here is from genome assembly GCF_031021105.1 of Erythrolamprus reginae. Taxonomy (NCBI): domain Eukaryota; kingdom Metazoa; phylum Chordata; class Lepidosauria; order Squamata; family Dipsadidae; genus Erythrolamprus; species Erythrolamprus reginae. The sequence continues at coordinate 191,190,644 of NC_091950.1, forward strand.
ATTAGCAAAAGTGTGACCAAGTATACATTTGTTCTTTTTAAGGCCTATATGGCATCTACTGCGTTGTTCTAGTTAAAATAGGTATAGAAAATATGAAAGAAGCTTTAGCAACCTTAAGTGATATTCGTTAAATAAAAGACAAAGTCTTTGTTGAGGAGCCAACTTCTTCTGTGAGAAAAGATTTTATATCAATACAACTTGGGAAGAGGTGTGTGTGTGTGCGCGCGCGCGCACGCAACATATTAACAGAATTTGATACATTTTTTTCTTTTTGTTTTATGCCTTCAAATCATTGTTGACTCTTGACAACTGCCTGGCCCTAGGCCCTGTAGTTTTCTTGGTAAGATTTTCAGAAGTAGTTTATTTCTGCCTTCTAGGGTTGATAGTGAAGGACTGTCCCAAAATCAGATAGCTGACTTCATGACTAAGATAATACAGTGGTACCTCTACTTACGAACTTAATTCATTCCGTGCCAGATTCTTAAGTAGAAGCGTTTGTAAGAAGAAGCCATTTTTCCCATAGGAATCAATGTAAAAGCAAATAATGTGTGCCATTGGGGAAACCAGAGGGAGGGTGGAGGCCCTGTTTCTTCCCAGGAGATTCCTAGAGAGGCCCCACAGAGGTTTCTCCACACCTTTTCCGGCCCTTTTTACTCCCAGGAGATTCCCAGAGAGACCCCACAGAGGCTTCTCACCTTTTCTGGCCTGTTTCCTCCCAGGAAATTCCTAGAGAGGCCCCACAGGAGCTTCTCCCTGCCTTTTCCGGTTACAGTTTCGGAGGCTCGGGTTTGTAAGTGGAAAATGGTTCCTGAAAAGAGGCAAAAAAAAAATCTTGAACACCGGATTCTTTTCTAGAAAAGTTCGTAAGTAGAGGTGTTTGTAGGTAGAGGTACCACTGTACTAGAACTCCCTGTCACCTGGTTTTTAACCTGGTGCCTTAACCACTGCACCAAACTGGTTCTTTGGTGCAAGCATAAAGTATGCTGTATCAGGGACTTGTTATACACTCTTTTTTTTGGCTAGGATAGATCTTCTATATATAACAAGCACCACTGGTATGTCTATAAAGTAATATTGAGCATTATCAGACAGAAAACGGGTGCACATTTAACAAATAAATAAGTAATCAGATGTATTCCCAATGCCGTTATGTGACCTGGAAAATTATTTAAAACTGTTGTCAGGGACAAATTCATTTGGAAATATGTTGATTTCAGAGGCATAGGGTTTTTTTGTCATTTCATTCTCAATAGGTCCTTTCATTCTCAACTGAGTCCTTCGGGATTGGGCGGCATAGAAATCAATCAATCAAGCAAACAAACAAACAAACAACTGACAACCACAATTGAGCACCAAATTTAAGTTTTTAAAGGAAACATTTGTTAAATTTTGCCCCATTTTGCAATCTTTCTTATCACAGTTGTTAATTGAATCACTGCAGTTGATAAGTTCGTGTTAGTACATGTTACCTACCGATATTGGGGATTGCCATTTTTGTCAAACTACCTATTGTAGTTTGCATTTGTAGCAGTTGTAAAATCTCTTTAAGGGCTTTGGCTCGCTAGCCATAAGAGGGCGCCAGCACTCTCTCCTGTTGATGATGCTGGATAGCTCATTCACCTTTTTGCCTTTTTCCTTGTGGGGGAAGTATTTTTCTGCTTCGTGCTGCTATGTGCGGTTTGTTGATTATTTCTGCTTTGTGCTTGTAGATATGTAGATATGTAAATAATACTTGTTTAGCATACTAAGTCTGTATTGTTACTGGCTGTATCACACATCCACACTCTTCCTTAAACTCTGCTCAGCGTATGTCGAAGGTCTCGTAGCCTAGCTGCACCGAGACATACGAACAGTTAGTAACCCAGTTGTTAAATGAATTTGGCTTCCCCATTGACTTTGCTTGTCAGAAGGGTTACAAAAGGTTACACCTGACCTCCAGACACAATGGTCATAAATATGATCCAGTTGCCAAGTGTCTGAATTTTGATCATGTGATCATGGGTATGCTGCAAAGATCATAACTGTGAAAGATGGTTAAAAGTCTGTTTTTTTCACTGCCTCTGTAACTTTGAATGGTCACTAAATGAACAGTTGTAAGTCAAGGGCTATCTGTATTTGCTCAGGGTAACAGGATAGAAGGCCGCAACCATGCAATTGAAGGCCTGGCATTTATGTGTGCATTGCTGGAAACAGAGAAAAGGGGCAGGGTTTCAAGTGCATGGTTGAGGCTGCCATCTTGACTTTCTTTGAGCATCTCTGCTCAAAATCACTGCTATACTACTTTCTGACTTGAAAGCTTTAGGATAACCTAATCAAACTCTTTCATATGGCACTGCCCCATGTAAGCTCCAGCGCACATGCGAGTGCTAGTCAGCTGATTTTTGACCGCCTTTTGGACCATTTTTTCTCTTCTCAAGCTTCAGGAAATCCTCGAAGTAAAAGTTCAGAAAGTAACTTCCGATTGGCTTGTTGGGGTGTTTTTTGCCATCCCCAGGCTTCAGGAAGCTTTCCAGAAACTTTAAAGAGAGCAAAAAATAGCCCAACAGGCCTACCGGAGGGGTGTGTTTGCGCATGCACAGGGGGCAGCGTGGGGGTTTTGCACATGTGTGGGGGCAAGGCATTGCATTATGGGTGGGGGCATGCTCACTATCGCGCATGTGTGCTCCCTTTTGGCACCCGAGGCAAAAAAGGTTTGCGGGTTATTACATCATTTAATAAATGTTAAACAATAGTTTCCTGCCTTATAAATTGTAACGTTTTAGATGTTATTTTTACTTTTAGGGAGAAAATGTGAAAAGTTCAGCGAAGGCTTTGATGGTGCTTGCTTCAGATGTTTTATGGAATCAAATGGGGGCTTGCCTGCATCTTAATTAAAAATAAAAACTTGAAATGCAGGATATCTGAGGATTAGATTTCCTCCAGAATAATGGCTAGAGCAGTGTTTCCCAACCTTGGCTACTTGAAGGTATCTGGACTTCAACTCCCAGAATTCCCCAGCCAGCATTGTGGCTAAGATTGGGAAACACTGGGCTAGAGTTCACCAAGCAATTCTGGGTCCTCCTTGAAGACATACTAGATCAGGGGTGTCAAACTCACATTGTCGTGGTGGCATCACATGACGTAATGGGATATTTTTCTCCTTTGCTAAACCGGGCATGGGCAGGGGTGGGCCAGACGGGTGATGGGGAACGCAGTGAGATAGCAAAAATGGAGCTCCACCCCAGAGCGCCCAATTTGCACTGAAAGATGTTGAAAGAAAATGCAAAAGCCACGCCCACAGTGTGGTAGTAAAATGATGTCAATCAAAGAGACAGGAGGCAAGAATGCATGTTGTTGGGCAAGGCACATCTTGTCCTGGACAAAACCTTTCACCCCTTTTTATTGTCATCCATTATCCATCAAGTTACATCTCATTGGGTATTAGAGAATACAGAATCTTACTGGCTAGTTCAATGCATGGGTGGGCCCCATGATCGCCTCATGGGTGATTCATGTTATTCACTGCCTGCGTGCAGTTTTTGGGGTAACTCTTCTCTCCAGGGTTGATCTTTTTAGAAAAGGTGGTTTTGTGAATTGTCACGTCTGGTGCCTACAGAATATCACGTCCTTGTCTTATCGTGGTTTGCCAGCAATAAACTTGACAGTATTCTGTCTCCACATAAAAATTTTGGTAGCCCTTCCTGGGCATGGGTGTAGTCAGAATGTGATGCATCTGACCCACAGGCTAGGAGTTTGACAGCTCTATTCTGGACTATGATGAGCAGACAGAAATAAAACTAGAATGACTTATATATTTTTCTCAAGTAAAAACTTTTGATTAATTGGGTTTCATGAATATAAACAACAAACGTGTTCTGCATCTGAGATTCTGAACGTACTGCTAAGAGTCATATCATGTCAGTCAGTGCGTTGTATACTTCTTTATCCAAAGAGTTGGTTTCAGTGGAGAGAAATCCATTCTGTAATGTTCTGATAACATACCTGCTAGTTTCATTCTGCTTTTCATTTTTACAGAGAAGGTGGTTCTCAAACCTCATGATGTTTCAGTGTTTACGTCACTTAGTGTTAATGGACGCCTCTTCGCTTGTCCTCGTGACCAATTTGACTCCCTGGTATGTATCTTTGCTCAGTTCCAATCACTTCTCAGATGAGAGACAATTCTTTCAAATTACTGAATTTTTCAGAGTATAAGACGTACCTTTTTATTCCCCCAAAGAGGATGAAAACTTGGGTGCATCTTGTATACTGAATGTAGCTCCACCCAGCCTCCCCGCCCCTTTGGTCTCTGCCTCCCAGCAATTTAACTCCTTGCAGCAAACAATGCAGAGCCTGATTAGCAAAAGCAAGTGGTTATCAGCCTCCTCACCTACGGCTGATTTTAGCACAGACAAGCTACCTGCTAGAATTGAAAGTGAAACTAGGTACAAAGAGGTGGACTGCTGGCAATGTTGTACTGCTGAATCTGCAAGACAGTAAGTCAATAATATTCATATCTATAGAATATTCAAATTATTAGACTTATTTTTTAAAGACTGCTTTAATATTGTTCTAGACAACTTAACAAAATGAAGAAGCTTTTTAAAACAAATGCTTGATCCGAAGAGGCCCGGTGCTCTTGTATCTTCTTTTAAATAACAGAGAAAGCCACATCAATTTTAAAGATATGTAAAAGTATAATCTGAAATGTAAGTGTCCTGTTTTAGTATTAAGATAAGGCAGCTGAGTTAAATCCTGACTTAGTCATGTTTGGAGTAGATGTATTTAAATAATTGGGAGGATTTAGTCTGGCTACATTGAAGAAAACTTGCTGGCATTACTGCCATAATGTACATTTCTCCAATTCTTTGCTATTTCTATGGGTCAGACACACATGCACAGAAATACACAGCAAACAGTATATCATCTGTACTGCTTTCTGTTTGCTGGGAGGCAAATTGCTGAAAGGCAGAGGCCTTTTTTCCTTGTATTCCTCCAGCATAAGGTATGTCTTATACTCCGAAAGATATGGTACCTTTGTGCTAAGTAAGATAAGCATCTCCGATTCTGCAAGTTCTGCTATAGCGTTTCTATAAAATGTCATTTGATGCTTCAAAGAAACTGTATCTATGCAAAAGGAGAGCAGATTTTTTTAAAAATTAAGTGGATTATAACTATTTACTGATTCATACTAGCTATCCAAACCTATTTTCTATGAATACATGGGAACAGAATACAACCAGTTAGCGACCCACACTAAAGATTGACTTGATTTGGTAAAGGCAGAAAATATGACAGTGTGATATAATTTTACATTTATTATACAAAAATTTGTAATTTTGTCCTATAATAATTGTAAAAATCGTATGGTCATTATGACTTATGTAGTACCATTTAGGCTAGATTCTAATAAACCGTAGGAATACAATAAATATTTCAAAATAATACCACAGGATTTATTACTAAAGTTGACCACATTTGAGATATCATTTTTAAATACTAAAAATGTTTACGAGAACCTACCAGTAAATTAATTCCACCATCTTCCACTGGGCTCCACTTTTGTAGACATGGATTTTTAAAATGTTATTTGTGGTTCTTATAGTTCATTAAAAACACTTTTCATTGCCAATCTGTTTGCAGAAATTTTATGACTGCAAGTTTTAACACTAGTTCCTGTTTTATTTTTAATGAATCTCATTCAACCTTACTCACTCCCACCTAGTCACATGACCTTCCCCCAGCCAAGCCTACCCAGGTGTTATGGCTCCAGGTATTTTCTTTTAAACAGATATCTCTCACTCGCTCTTTCTCATTCTCTTTCTCCCTCTCTCATCTCTTTCTCCCTCTCCCTCTTTTTCTCATCTTTCTCTCTCTCTCCTCTCTCTCCCTCCCTCTCTCTGGTCTTCTTCTTTCCCTCCTCTCTTTCTCATCTCTTGTCTCTCATCTCTCTACCTCTGTCTCCCCCCCCCCCACTCTCGTATGTGTGATGTATGTGTGATGCTGATTCCCCCTTGAACCATTTCCAAAAACAGGAGAGGATTAGGGTGGTTTTGTTTTGTTTTTTGCTGATGTTTCTTTTTTCTTCTTTGGGTGCTTTTTGATATGATTTAATTAAACATAAAAATCCAATAAATAATAATACATAAATCTAGAGTCATTTCAGTTTCCCAGATAAATGAAACTCTTTGTGGATTGTATCCTTTCAATTTATACTGACTGGTTCTTAATATGATTTGATTGTTTATTTGTACCCGGACTATCATTAAGTGTTGTATATTATGATTCTAGAAGATGAATGTATTTTTTCCCTTTTATGTACACTGAGAGCATATGGAACAAGACAAATTCCTTGTGTTTCCAATCACACTTGGCCAATAAAGAATTCTTTTCTATTTTGTCCCCCTGCTGTGGATCCCTGTTGGCTGGCTTCCCTTCCCCCACGCCCCTTGTCCTCCCCTCCTCACTCCTTGTCTGCGCTGAGAACAGAAGGGCAACAGCAGCAGATGGAGATTTGCTCTGTATTTCAGAGTGGAAGCAAAGCGCTCCTCCACTTGCCTCTTTTTCTGGCCCTTGTTGGGAGACGCATAACTTTTTTCTGCACCGAGACACAGGCTGGGCCACCCCAGCTAATGCTCTGCAGGAGTCCCCATTGTGCAATGTGCCAACTCAAGTGCAAGGCCAGCATAAGAAGAGCCATGCTGAATCACGCCAAAGCCCATTGAGTCCAGCATTCTATGTCACCCAGTGGCCCACCAATTGTCCATGGGGATCTTGAGCAGACAGAGAAGGCAAGACCCTCCCTTTCCCCTGACCCCCAACAAATGGTACTCAAGGGAATCCTGCCTGCCTCAACCAACCTAGAGGCGGCAAATGGACATCCGTTTCAATAACCACCGATACACTTGGCATCCATGAATCTGTCTAATCCTGCCTTGAGGCTATCAAGGCTGACAGCTATCACAACCTCTTCTGGAAATGAATTCCATAAACCAACGACCCTCTGGGTGAAGAAATATTTCCCTTGATTTGTCCTCACCTTCTTACCTATGAGCTTTAGGGAGTGCCCCCTTGTCCTAGTATTGTGTGATAGAAAAAATAATTTTTCTCTATCACACAATACTAGGGCAAGGGGGCACTCCCTTTCAGCCTTGAAAGACGGTGTTTAAGGGGTGACTTGATCGAAGTGTATAAAATCATGCATGGGATAGAAAAGGTGGATTTTTCTCTATCCACCTTTTCTATCCCATGCATGATTTTATACACTTCGATCAAGTCACCCCTTAAATACCGTCTTTCAAGGCTGAAGAAACCAAGGTGTCGCAACCTGGTATCATAAGGGAGATACTCCATTTCCTTTATCATTCTTGGTGCCCTTTTTTGCACCTTTTCCAGTTCCAGCCATAAAGGTGGCGAGAGGAATATGGGAAGCCACATGACTTGCTCCACCCTGATACACCGTCTGGGGCGCACCATATTCCTCTCGCCACCTCCATGGCTGCTTCCTGGTCTTGCACTTAAGCTTAGCGCACAGCACAGTGGAGGAGACAGCATGCCCTCCTCCTCCTGAAGCCTATTACCACACGGAGCATTGACTGCAGTGAAGGGGCCCAGCCAGTGTCTCTGTGCAGAGAAAAACCACGCATCTCCCCCCAGTGGCCAAGTTGCGCACAGCACCAACAAGAGCCAGAAAAAGAGGCAAGTAGAGAGGCGCTTCACTCCTGTTCTGGAATAAGGAGCGAGTCTCCATCCGGCCTTCTCTTCTCAGGGCAGACTAGTAGTGAAAGGGTGGGGCAGGCCATCCAATGGTGGGGCTCGTCCAACAAGGAGCCACAGAAGAATGCCAGAAGAGCCACATGCAGCTCTAGAGCCACACGTTGCTGACTCCTACTCTAGTCTATCAGCACAAAATAATGTAAATGTTATATATTGTTATTTTATATTGTTGTGAGCCGCCCCAAGTCTACGGAGTGGAGCGGCATACAAATCTAATTAATAATAATAATAATAATAATAATAATAATAATAATAATAATAATAATATGTTGTAAGCTGTCTGAGTCCTCGGAGAGGGGCGGCATAAAAGTCCAATCAATCAATCAATCAATCAATCAATCAATAAAATGACCAGCCATCTTCAAGGAGTGTAAATCCTTGCAAATTCCCCACTGTCCAGTCAGAGCTGAAGAAGCTTCTTGGATGAAAAACAAAACATCTTCAAAGAAAAAACAAGAAAGTCCAGTTGCCTCTTAAAAACGTGACTGAGAATCTCCATAGATACAAAGAAGAAGTGTCCCATGTTTTCTCTAGGAAAAGAGAGGAGAGAAGAAATGCAGCCTGCTCTTATCTATCGCTCAGTTCCATTCCTCCAAATATATTCTAAGATTGTTTCTATTGAGCGGCTGGCTAGTAACAGCCCATTTTTCAATACTAGTTTAAAGTAACATCATGAAGAGGAAGAAAACAAATGCGAATGGATTGCACTGCCCTCTGGTGGAATAAAAAGAAACTAGCTTCATGTAGCTTCCGGTAGAATTGAGGAACTCTAAGTGAAACTATTGAAACAAAATGAAAATCATAAGAGTACAAAACAATTTTTACATTCAGTTCCAAAAGGAAAGTCATTCCGTAAGAAATATATTCCCAGAAAAGTAAAACTTCTTGTAAGTCTTCACATTTTAAAACTAAAGTTTCAGGAATAAATTAATGTTAAAGACTTGTCTAATGTTATATTCATGGTAGTCACAGAGACATGAAAAACTCCAAAATACCAACTGTTCCATCTTAGAAACATAGAAACATAGAAGTCTGACGGCAGAAAAAGACCTCATGGTCCATCTAGTCTGCCCTTATACTATTTCCTGTATTTTATCTTACAATGGATATATGTTTATCCCAGGCATGTTTAAATTCAGTTACTGTGGATTTACCAACCACGTCTGCTGGAAGTTTGTTCCAAGGATCTACTACTCTTTCAGTGAAATAATATTTTCTCATGTTGCTTTTGATCTTTCCCCCAACTAACTTCAGATTGTGTCCCCTTGTTCTTGTGTTCACTTTCCTATTAAAAACACTTCCCTCCTGAACCTTATTTAACCCTTTAACATATTTAAATGTTTCAATCATGTCCCCCCTTTTCCTTCTGTCCTCCAGACTATACAGATTGAGTTCATTAAGTTCATTCTTCCTTCCTTTCCCCTCAGAAATCCCTTATAAATACAGTGACCGTATGTCTTTTATTATAAAAGAAGGTCCTTTATTTCAGAAAGCTGTCCTTGTTTTTTATCCTTATGAAGCTTGTCCAGATTTCAGGTTGTCCTTTATTTTTCCAAGAAAATATGGTCACTGTACTTATATGTAAATTACTGTCATGTGACTGGGTGCAATTCACAAACCAGAAAGAGTAAGAAATGCTGCTTCTTGCCAGCTGTTGCTATTGTAAGCAAAAGCAATATCAAGGAAAAGGAAAAAAACATATTCCAACAAAAGCAACTTTATCAAAACATCCCTAACCACTCAACCTAATACAGCACAACCAACATAAACCCTAAAAAGAACTACATTGCCATACATCAAGAATATCTCAGAAATCACCAACCCACTACTGGAACCACAGCATAGTACACAAGCCAATTAAAGGTCTATGGGGATCCTCAGTCATCCAGGTTCATGGTGGTCCCAAAGGTGCTTTTTCAAGAGGCAGCTGGAATTTCTGGATTTTCTTTGAAGATGTTCTGCTTCTCATCCAAGAAGCTTCTTGGATGAGAAGTGAAGTCTTTAAAAACAACCTCCCCCATCCCCCTGGAGGCTCTCTGGAAGCCAAAAACACCCTCCCAGAGCCTCTGTGCAAGCCAAAAATCAGCTGGCTGGCACAAACATGCATGCTGGAGCTGAGCTAGGGCTAACTGTCGCGGTTTGTGAGTGATTAAAATCCGTTAGGACCTTAATCCCGCAGAGCCGATGGATAAAAGCCTTAGTCATTTGTTCAAACAAGATATTTTTATTGTAAAAATAGAAAATAAAACATGTCTCGAGGAACAACTCAAAAATAGGTCTTTACATAATAGAAGATAGAAAGAAGAGAGTATGGAGAATGAAGAAGGAGGAAGTGAGCTGGTAGGATATTGCATCATAATAGGAGGATCTACTAAGGCACACACAGTTAACTCTTTCACTACTGAATGTCTCTGAGAGGCTGTCAATTTTTCAGCGTGACACTAACGGCTCGCGTGCTAGCAGATATGGCTCTGCGTGCCACCCGTGGCACCCATGTCATAGGTTCGCCACCACTGTACTAGAATATAAACTGAGAGCACATTCCTTACTAGCACTGATGATATTACCTTGGTTGGGTAATGAAATGTCTGCAAGAAAGCACCAAGGACCTCTCAATAAGTATTTTTTGTATGCGAGCAGTCTTTTATAGACTAAAAAGGCTTGCAGACCACAATGGCAAAGATTTTATGTGCATTTCTTGTTTTCTAACATTTGCCAAGAAATTGCAAATGTTTTTTTTCCCCAACGGGTAGAATCATTTTTCTAAATATCTTCAAGGGCGAGATGTTGATTCTTACATTTGGCTTAATTACAAAGAAGCTGAGAATCCATGTGTTGTGCCACCTTTTTTCATTCTATAATCATCTTCCTCCAGCAGTCCTGGGCTTCCTATGTTTCTGTTTAAACCTCAAAGGAATCTTTTCAAATTAAGAATCAGAAGCAGCCAGAAAGGTAGCAGAGCAATAGAGAAATAAAAAAGAGAGAAGTGTGGTGGCGGGGGCTTCAAGCCATCAATAAAAGAAAATGTTTCAACAAGTGCTGAGAATGACATAGAAAAACAGACGCCTTATTTGCAGCGGAGGAAGATGTTGGGGGAAATTAAAGACAGATTTTAGCACATTTTAAATTTTTCATGCATTGAGCTCCGTAATCTTTGCAACAGCAGCGTGCAATATTTTTCCTGTATTAAAGAGAGTATTGAGGCTGAAGTGGTATTCCTCAATCAGTCTAATGGTTTAAAAACTGAGCAGAAGATATTGATTTATGTTCATTCCCATGAGAATTGGCAATGCTTTCTACAGTGCTTCCATTAGGTAATTGTTTTAAATCTAGTTTTAAACTTAGAAATATATTTCTTTCTTAATTCTGTATGAAAATGTTGTATACCTAAAAGTATGTGTATGCTTATGTTGTACTGCATATAAATATATATACCCCTAAATATATGTTATGTTGTGTATGTGAATATACAGTGATCCCCCGGTTATTGCGTTCCCGACCATTGCGAACAGGCTAATTTGCGATTTTTCAACCCGGAAGTCAAAACACCATCTGCGCATGCGCGCCCTTTTTTCCTATGGCCACGCATGCGTAGATGGCGCCGGGCAGATCAGCTGCTGGGCGGCTTCCCTGGGTCTTCCCCCTCTTGCTGGCGGGAGGGCGAGAAGCCCCCCCCAGCACCCGCTTGCCCGCCGTTCGCCGCTCGCCCGCCCTTCGCCCGGCCACCCGCCGTTCGCTCGCTGCTCGCCCGGCCACCCGGGTTCGTTTGGCTTGAGGGCTCAGTTGGGAAGGCGCGCGGGTGTTTTAAAACGTTGCCGCCGACATGGGGGGCTCGCTAGCACCCCCCCAAACCCGGGTTGGGGGTTCAGGGGGGTGCTAGCGAGCCCCCCATGTCGGCGGTGACATTTTAAAACACCCGCGCGCCTTCCCAACTGAGCCCTCAAGCCAAGCGCAGAAGTTCGCCTTTGGCGCTTGGCTTGAGGGCTCAGTTGGGAAGGCGCGCGGGTGTTTTAAAACGTCGCCGCCGACATGGGGGGCTTGCTAGCACCCCCCCAAACCCGGGTTGGGGGTTCGGGGGGGTGCTAGCGAGCCCCCCATGTCGGCGGCGACGTTTTAAAACACCCGCGCACCTTCCCAACTGAGCCCTCAAGCCAAGCGCAGAAGTTCGCCTTTGGCGCTTGGCTTGAGGGCTCAGTTGGGAAGGCGCGTGGGTGTTTTAAAACGTCGCCGCCGACATGGGGGGCTCGCTAGCACCCCCCCAAACCCGGGTTGGGGGTTCGGGGGGGTGCTAGCGAGCCCCCCATGTCGGCGGCGACGTTTTAAAACACCCGCGCGCCTTCCCAACTGAGCCCTCAAGCCAAGCGCAGAAGTTCGCCTTTGGCGCTTGGCTTGAGGGCTCAGTTGGGAAGGCGCGCGGGTGTTTTAAAACGTCGCCGCCGACATGGGGGGCTCGCTAGCACCCCCCCAAACCCGGGTTGGGGGTTCGGGGGGGTGCTAGCAAGCCCCCCATGTCGGCAGCGACGTTTTAAAACACCGGCGCGGCTTTCCAATGAGTCCCGAAGACAAACGCGGAAGTTTGACGTTTGTCTTCGGGACTCATTGGAAAGCCGCGCGGCTGTTTTAAAACGTCGCCGCCGGCATGGGCGGCTTCCTAGCAGCCCCCCAAACCCGGGTTGGGGGTCCGGGGGGTGCTGGCAAGCCCCCCATGCCGGCGGCGACGTTTTAAAACAGCCGCGCCGCCCCCAATCTTCGGCTCCTCGCTAGCGCTGCGGAAGTAAAAACACCATCTGCACATGCGCAGATGGTGTTTTTACTTCCGCAGCGCTACTTCGCGAAAACCCGCTCGTTGCGGGGGGTCCTGGAACGGAACCCTCGCAATGATCGGGGGATCACTGTACTATATACTAGTAGTATAATATATAATATACTAGTCTCCCTTCATTTTCATTACCAGCAAAAATATGTTACACATATAGAATATAGTTTGTCGGCTATAAAATTAACTGCCTGGAGGCAAAAAGGAAGCAGTATGCTCCCTCCCATATTTTGGTATTCCAGGGTGATTCAATAGAGGGAAAACACATATAAAACTCTTCCCTGGTACAAGCTGAGACAGGAGGAGAACCTGTGGCCTAGAGGTTAAAAGCTGCTGCCTTATAGGCAGACTGCCCAGGTTCAAATCTCAGTAAGGGTATGGCTAGCTGATGAGAGCTAAATAGCTTGAGATAGACCTATACTACTCTCCATTCATTTTCATTATTAGAAAAAATATGTTATACACACACACACACACACACACACACCCCTATGACATAAATCAGGTTTACCAAATTTGGTAATGCAGCAAAATGAGTTGCGCATTTCTGTATTGTGGTATAGTCATGCTTTTTTTTGCCATGTTTGAAGAAATTATTTCTTCTGAAGCAAGTCTTGCATTTCAGTTCTTTGGTGTTATGACTAATGGTCACATGTTAAACTGGGAATCTCAAAAGGAGCATCAATTCCGATGAACAGCAAAGTTCTCTAGTTCTTAGGATTACATTCTTTTTTTAAAATATTTTTTTAATTATTTTTCATTAGACATACAAAAACAAACAACATTCAACATTCAAGGAGCTACCATTGCTCCGCTTGTCGTAGAAGTCTAACTAGTACAGAAAAAAAAACACATAACTATAATCAGATCAATACAGAAATATAACACACGCACTCTATGTTCTTATTAAATTTAACTCTGTATTCTTTATATTAATTAATTTTCTTATCTATAAAATATCAAATAGTTAATCTAAAAATAAAATATAAAAAATAACACTGCCACATTCTTACTTGTCCTAGGTACCACTACAAGAACAAGAAGGCCCGTCAACGGGGACAATGGGAACTTTTGAACTCATGAGCTCTAAAGATCTAGCATATCAAATGACCATTTTTGAGTGGGAACTCTTCAACTGTGTCCATGAGGTAAAAACAATGTCCATAAGCTTTTAAACTGTCTACATTTATAGTGGTACGATAGATTGAAGATATGTACATTTCCTGCCAATTATTACGCTGGGGGGGGGGGGGAGGCGTGCAAATCTATGAAAAAAAACCCAAAAGTGAAATGATTATGCAAATCATTTATCTTCAAATTTAATTGACTTCGTGCTTTTTTAACCATAAAAATCATGTACAGAGAAGAAGCTAATCTCATATTATGCTGCAAGTTTTTGAATATAGGAATTTTACTTTATTTAAAAGACAACCACTCATTTATCTTGTGTTATGGGGGGAAATTAGTCTTATTAATTTTATAAGTTATGAAATTTTATAATTTATGAAGTATCCAACTTGATTGAGAATGTGAGAGTGAGGGAAGAAAGACAAAACTACAAGCAATCCCATATTTTATAGCAGAAGCTTCACTTTGCAACTCACACAGTAGGAAATAACTATAGTTTGTTTTTTAACCTCCATATCAGTAGTTAATGTAAACCAAAATGCAGTTCACAACTTAATTTGACAATGGCTTTGAAGTCGTGGCTTCAAATCATGGTTTGAATACAATTCTGGACTTTTACTATCAAATTCAAATCAAGAAGGAAGGAATCAAAACCTTCCAAAGGGAAGACGAACCAAAAGATGTTCAATTCAGGCATTTTCAGCTAAAACACAGCATTTTACCTCCAGATTACCTCTGGAACTGCCTGCTACCGCACGAATCCCAGCGACCGATAAGGTCCCACAGTGTTGGCCTTCTCCGGGTCCCGTCGACTAAACAATGTCGTTTGGCAGGCCCCAAGGGAAGAGCCTTCTCTGTGGCGGCCCCGGCCCTCTGGAACCAACTCCCCCCGGAGATTAGAACTGCCCTCACCCTCCCTGTCTTTCGTAAACTACTCAAGACTCATTTATACCGCCAGGCATGTGGGAGTTGAGATAGCTCTTCCCGCTAGGCCATTACAAGTTATGCATGGTATGTTTGTGTGTATGTTTGGTTTTATAATAGGGGTTTTTAGTTGTTTTTTATTATTGGATTGTACATGTTGTGTTTATTATTGGTGTTAGCCGCCCCGAGTCTACGGAGAGGGGCAGCATACAAATCCAATAAATTATTATTATTATTATTATTATTGTTGTTGTTATTATTATTATTATTGTTGTTATTATTATTATTATTATTATTATTATTATTATTATTTTGAAAAGTTGCATTTTGTTTATTTTTAATGACTTCCATTTTTCCCTTCTGTTTTCTAGCTGGAACTGATTTACCATACATTTGGGCGTCACAATTTAAAGAAAACAACTGCCAATCTGGATTTATTTTTACGAAGATTTAATGAAATCCAGTTCTGGGTTGTGACAGAGATTTGTCTCTGCTCCCAGCTCAGCAAGCGGGTTCAACTCCTGAAGAAATTTATTAAAATAGCAGCCCAGTGAGTATACATACTCCCAGCCTAATAGATTGCAGTAGGCCTGGTAATTGTCTCCCACTGGTGACAGTAGAACTTCACGATCAAAGCGCAATAAATTTGGCAAGCATGGATTTTTTTGCACGAAGCTATTTAACTAAATCTACTTGAGGGAAAATGTCTTCCTGTATCTATGTTAACCTATGAACTGGTTTGAGCTTAGGATGGATTTGCCCAGAACTTTAATGATTACACTAATGTTTTACACAACTCAGTGCTTCAATTTTACATATCTAAGTGTTCTAGAACACTGTTCTCAACCTTATATCTTCTAGATCAGGGTTGTCAAACTCATGGCTCAGTGGCTGGATGTGTCACATGCTGACCACTCCCATCCCCAGTTTAGCAAAAGGGGAAATGTAGTACGGTGAGTTTGACACTCCTGTGTCAAATCTCATTATTCATAGCTAACAATTCAAGGGACTTGGCTTGATGATCTGTGGGAGAACACATCTGGAGATATTAGGATGAAGGAGATTGCAGTGGTACAGTGTTTCTGAACCTTTGCGATTTTTAGATGTGTTGACCAACTTCTAAATTTGTCAGGGGATATACATAAAAATGGAAGTCTGGGAGTTGAAGTCCACATATCTTAAAGTTGGAAAGTTGAGAAATACTGCCCTAGTCATTAGCTTGGCCTTAATTATTCTTAATTTGGGATGGAATGTCTATAGTGACACATGTCCTTTTAAGTTTGAATTAATAGTGGTTTAAGTCAATCACGAAAGGCAAGTTTCTAAATTCTCATTTGGACATGAGCTTCATGGGTTCATGGATTGCTAATGATCGCAACTGGGGCAAGCTGGCTTTCATACATATTCATTACGTATAGATTTAGTCCTTCTCAACATGGGGAGTTAGCACAATAGAAACAAATACAGTGGTACCTCTACCTAATAATGCCTCTACTTATGAACCTTTCTAGATAAGAACCGGGTGTTCAAGATTTTTTTGCCTCTTCTCAAGAACCATTTTCCACTTACATACCTGAGCCTCCAAAACTGTAATCAGAAACAGCAGGGAGAAGCCTCCCTGGGGCCTCTCTAAGAATCTCCTGGGAGGAAAGAGGGATGGAAAACTGGGGAGAAGCCTCTATGGGGCCTCTCTAGGAATCTCCTGGGAGGAAAGAGGGATGGAAAAGTGGGGAGAAGCCTCCCTGGGGCCTCTCTAAGAATCTCCCGGGAGGAAAGAGGGATGGAAAAGTGGGGAGAAGCCTCCATGGGGCCTCTCTAGGAATCTCCTGGGAGGAAAGAGGGATGGAAAAGTGGGGAGAAGCCTCCATGGGGCCTCTCTAGGAATCTCCTGGGAGGAAAGAGGGATGGAAAAGTGGGGAGAAGCCTCCATGGGGCCTCTCTAGGAATCTCCTGGGAGGAAAGAGGGATGGAAAAGTGGGGAGAAGCCTCCCTGGGGCCTCTCTAAGAATCTCCTGGGAGGAAAGAGGGATGGAAAAGTGGGGAGAAGCCTCCATGGGGCCTCTCTAGGAATCTCCTGGGAGGAAACAGGGCCTCCCTGTGGTTTCCCCAATCGCACACATTATTTGCTTTTACATTGATTCCTATGGGAAAAATTGCTTCTTACAAACTTTTCTACTTAAGAACCTGCTCACGGAACGAATTAATTTCTTAAGTAGAGGTACCATTGTATATATATTTACTGTATACGTCTTGATCTTTTTATATTTTCTATTATATCCAGTAGAGGGCAATAGCGTATGCAGAAAAAGAGAAAAATTCCTTTTCTTAATAATTAGAGCAAAAAGGGAGAAAATGTTATACAACAGAACCATTTGTACAATTTTCCTCTGCCAATATATCCATGAGTTTTTAATAAGAAAAAAAATAGCATAAAATACATTATTATTGAGACAATCAGCTATAGTTAGTCTATTAGTGTTGGTATCTTGGAATTCAACTTTCTCTTTGCTTCTATGTTTTTAAAATATTTTTGCCTTGGTAAATTGAGTAGCTCAGATACTGTGCCCTCCCCAGACGTTCCTACCCTCACAAATGCATGCCTAGAGTTCTGGGTCAGCTACTAGGTTTCTTTCACTGGATGGGATGAAGGGAAAGACAAGGCCAAAGTTGGTTGGCTGCCATTTCGGGCCCCCTCCCACCTAAATGTGAGGAGAAATAGCCATAAGCAGTGGTGGGTTGCTACTGGTTTCCCCCAGACCAGTGAACCCTTAGCGGCGGTAGGAGGCTCCGCCCACCTACCTGGAGGTCATCGTAGACAATCTGTGCATGCGCAGAAGTGCCATGAGTGAGCGAAGCAAGCACGCACGCGCCTTCACAGTTGCGAAAGGGTTGCGAAGGCAAGTGAAAACCACTACTGGCCATAGGTTCTTCTTCACCTCCATTCCAGCTTCTCCAGTCTCAGCTTGTTCCACACAGGCAAGCCGTTGCGGCTAAATGGGATTCATGCCTTCTGCCGCATGAATCCCAGTGGCCGGTTAGGTCCCACAGAGTCGGCCTTCTCCAGGTCCCGTCAACCAGACAATGTCATTTGGCAGGGCCCAGGGGAAGAGCCTTCTCTGTGGCGGCCCCGGCCCTCTGGAATCAGCTCCCTCCAGAGATTCGCACTGCCCCCATCCTCCTCGCAAGAGTCTCAAGACTGACTTATGTTGCCACGCCTGGAGCAATTAGATCTAGACCCCCTGACCACTAAACGTGATGTATGGTTGTGATTGAACTGGTTGATTGATTTTAATATATTGGGTTTTTAACTTGTATTGTTTAACAACGAGTCTACGGAGAGGGGTGGCATACAAATCTAATAAATAATAAATAATAATAACAACAACAACTAATTAGATTTATTTGTACGCATTGTTTTATATTGTATCTTGTGAGCCGCCCTGAGTCTTCGGAGAAGAGTGGCATACAAATCTGATAAATAAAAATAATAATAATAAATCTAGGTGTCTAGATACCCTGGTCGGACTGCTCCTTCGTAAATTGCACAGCTGTAAGGTGGTCTTGTTTCATAAAGCATGGTAATATATTCAAGACCCTCATCATATGCTCATTAAGTTGACGAGGTACACTGGCAACCCCCTTCTCTTTTCTCATTTAGGCCTGTATTGTTCATATTCAAATTGTAAAGGTTATTTTTATGACACGTTTAACGTAGTAAATGTAATCTCTTAAGCTTAGAGGAGCAGTGGTGTCCTATATTTGCGGTAGGGAGCAAGTAAAATACAGGCTTGTGCACTTTGGCATGTTAAGAAGAGCCCTGCAGGATTAGACTCGAAACCCATGGAATCTAGCATCTAATCTGCGAACAAGATGCCCCAGGGAAGTGCCATCCTGACCTATTGTGCTAAATGCACTCCAACAATGCTAAGGCGGCTGCAGTGAAGAGAACAGGAAATCCACTCTGGGAACCTGTTTGCTCTCTGCCTAGGCGCTTAAACATTGAGAGAAAGGAGCTTGGGAGGTGAGGCTTATCTTTGGAGTCACCTGGCACAAACTCGAAGAGGTTGCAGGGAAATGATACTATGAGTCTGCAGGTGATTGAAGAAGAAAGAGGGCAACATCCTAAGGTTGAATATTTTTTGTCAGTCCATTATTGGATTTTGGGATCTGGATTTTTTGTGGATGAAAATAGTAGTGGGACACACACACACCCTCTGGAGGCAGACTATTTTTATTTCCATACATAAACATTTTCCAAACTTGTCCAGATTTGGCAGCTCAAATGTTCAAATGTTTGGGGAGGGTGGAGATTGGTTTTAAGCCAGAAAGGCTCCTAAATCATCCTACATCCATTTCTACCTTTATTAAGATGAAACAAAACAAAACAAAAATTGTGCAATTTGTACAACAAATTGCCCATCCCAGTTCTGATGCAAGCAGGGGGGAATGAACTCCATACCTAAAAAGTAAAGGTTCATATCAGGCCATTGTCTAAAATATCCTTAATTGAAAACAGAACTTTTTTTTTCCAAATGAGAATCTGTGTGATTGTAGGTTTAATACGATAACAGAATGATCATTATTGACTGAAACAGAGTGACTAAATCATTAGAATACAAATGAAAAAAAATGTGTCTGCATTGCTAGAATCTTTCTTAGTTCAGGATTTCTGGTTGTTTAATTTGAAGAACTCGCTGAAACCAAGAGATCTAATTTAAATAGTTATTTCCTGGCAATTCCAAATGACCTTTGCTTCTGTATAAATATGCTTGGAATTTTAACCTAATTTAATAAACTGCAATGACAACTATTTATTGCTGCAATAACAACAGTGTTTTATATTCTCAGACTGAGTTCAAGTATGCTTACCTATGTGCATTAATAAGATTGATACAGAAGAACACAATCCCAAATCAAACACATTTGCAGAACAGGAGTAAGGCTTCCTATTTTTTCCCCATGTCAAATTCTTTCTTTTCTAATTGTATTCTTCTTTTCTTCCAGCTGTAAGGAATATAAAAACTTGAATTCTTTTTTTGCTTTGATTATGGGACTAAGCAACGTTGCAGTGAGTCGCCTCACAATGACCTGGGAGGTAAGTGCAGTTCTTCAAGGATTTGATTTTGATTTCTTCGTCTGACTTGTCTGTTACTGTTGCTTTAGAGTAGCAACGGAGACTAGGCTGGCAGGACCCAATGGGAACTTATACTTATGGTGTTAGAGAGAAGAAACAGCAGGATTAAGTCTGCTCGTGGATCTCTGGGTATTTCCAGTGGATCATTCAAGAGATCTAATTTTCAGTTGCAAGCGGCAACAAAATGATTCTTCTCTTCCCACATACCTAAATTTGTCATCATTGAGAGTGATTTTTCTGGAGATGCTCTTTGTATAAGGATCTTAACTGTGAGTCCTGATGTTCCAGTAGGAGAAAATCAAAATCACTTCAGCCTATTCAGATCTCAAATCCAGTGTTCAGGACTTTTTTCTGTGTTGGATGTGGGACTTTTCCTCCCACAGAATTGGCAACCGTTGCTAAGCCCCTCAGTATCAAAAATAAATTTCTGTGAGGCCAGGCAGAGGACTGCCCCTTATAAAAATAAATCTAAACTCCTTTTTAGGTGGGGTTGTTCCTGTTTTCTGCCTATCTCTCTAGAAGTTAGTTCTATTCCTCTCAAGGAGCTTAATTACAGCAAGTTTGAGCATTTATTTATAGCATGGCCAACTTGCATGCTTCTGCTAACCTAGAAGTTTGAAAGTATGTAAATGCAAGTAGGTAAATAGGTACCACTTCGGTGGGAAGGTAACAGCATACTGCAGTGATGGTGAACCTATGGCACGGGTGCCACAGGTGGTACGCGGAGCTATATCTGCTGGCACGTGAGCCGTTGCCCTAGCTCAGCTCCAACATGCATGTATGTGCCGGCCAGCTGACTTGGCTCACACAGAAGCTTTGGGAGGGCGTTTTTGGCTTCCAGAGAGCCTCTAGGAGGATGTGGTAGGGCGTTTTTACCCTCCCCCAGCTCCAGGGAAGCCTTTATAGCCTGGGGAGGGCAAAACATGAGCCTACTGGGTCCAACAGAAGTTGGGAAACAGGCCGTTTCTGGCCTCCAGAGGGCGGGTGAAGCTTTTTTCACCCTCCCCATGCATTGAATTATGGGTGTGGGCACTCATGCATGCGCACTAGCGCGTGTGTGTACAGTCTTTCGGCATCCAAGGAAAAAAAGGTTCAACATCACTGGTATACTATATTTCTCTATATACTATGCACTGTGGTGTGATCTCATGCTGGCCACATGATGACCATGGGAATGTTTTCAGACAGCATTGGCTCAATGGCTTAAAGAAACAGAAATGAATAATGCCCCCTAAAGTCAGCTATGACTAGTCAAGCAATACCTGCATGGATTCTGTTATGTATTAAAGTTTGAATGAGTGTAAACTTTTTACTCCAAGGTTTACTCTCTGAAGCTGATTGGTTCAGCTAGCCAACAGCCTCTATTTAAAGCAGTGGTTCTCAACCTGGAGGTCAGGACCCCTTTGGGGATCAAATGACTGTTTCACAGGGGTTGCCTAAGACCATGGGAAAAGACAAATTTTCCATTGTGTTAGGAACTAAAGCTTCTATTCTGGCGCCTTGGAACATATTTTTACAATCTGACCAATCAGGCCGTTTACAGTGAGGGTGACCTTCCTGCCAATCAGCTTAAAGCTCTGTTGGGAGAATTGGCACTAGACTTATGGTTGGGGGTCACCACAACATGAGGTACTGCATTAAGGGGTCGCGGCATTAGAAAGATTGAGAACCACTGATTTTAAGAGAGAGCTTCCCGGCTGGTTCCTTTGCTGGATCTATGTGACATACAGTAAAGAGCTGTTAGCTACTACTGTCCCCAAGTCTCTTCAGTACTAGAACTTAACAGATTCCTTTATCTACCTCAGTGTTTCCCAACCTTGTCAACTTGAAGATATCTGGACTTCAACTCCCAGAATTCCCCAGCTAACATTCGCTGGCTGGGGAATTCTGGGAGTTGAAGTCCAGATATCTTCAAGTTGACAAGATTGGGAAACACTGATCTACCTTTCCTTAACCCTTCACCCCTCCTTAAGGATTATATCTGGCAAGCATGAAAGTGTCAATGCCATTTAGTGGTAACCTGTCTTGTTTTTCTACTACTTCTTCCAACCTGTTTTCTTAATCGCAAATAATCAGCCAACAAGAGAAACAGCTGGAAAGCTGTTCAGTATCATTCTGTCAGGATGGGGTGTGAGCGTTATATGGTTGCTGTTGTTTTTTATTGCGTTTTGAGTCAGTCTTGATTTCTGGTGACTGTCAGGACATGTCCGTGCATTTTTCTTGGTAGCATTCTCCTGATTAAGAAATGTATTGCCCTTCCTAGGGCTGAAAGAGGATTCTAGGCCCAAAGTAAGCCTTCTGATTTAAGGCAGGATTAGCATTCATACTCTCTTGAAAGAAAGAAAGAACGAAAGAAAGAAAGAAAGAAAGAAAGAAAGAAAGAAAGAAAGAAAGAAAGAAAGAAAGAAAGAACAGATATTGGTCAAATTAGTCCTCTACACACTACTGTAGAATAGAATAGAATAGAATTTTATTGGCCAAGTGTGATTGGATACACAAGGAATTTGTCTTGGTGCATATGCTGTCAGCATACATAAAAGAAAAAGATACATTTGTCAAGAATCGTGTGGTACAAAACTTAATGATTGTCATAGGGGTCAAATAAGCAATGAAGAAACAATCAATATTAATAAAAATCTTAGGATACAAGCAACAAGTTACAGTCATACAGTCCTAAGTGGGAGGAAAAGGATAAGAATGATGAGAAAAACTAGTAGAAATAGAAGTGCAGATTTAGTAAAAAGTGTTGAGGGAATTATTTGTTTAGTAGAGTGATGGCGTTCGGGATAACTTATTGTGTATAACTTATTATTGGAAAGTGAGACCACATTTAGGTAGTAACATAAATCTGAGTACAGTAGTACCTCTAGATACGAGTATAATTCGTTCCAGAAGGGAGCTTGTATGTCGAGCAGCTCGTATCTGGAACAAATAACTTTTAGACGTTGTTTTTCCCCTCCGAGATAACCAGAAGCAAGGATTCTTGCACCACCTAGTAGATGCCCGGCTCGTATCCCAAATTTGAGCTCGGGTCTGGAACAGAAATTTCTCTCCCCTTGTGGCTCGTATCTTGGAATACTCGCATGTGGAGCAGCTCGTGTCTAGAGGTACTACTGTATTATGTGATAGGCTTGCACTCTGCAGTATCTCAAGGGTAGGAACCAGCCATGTGCAACCATGTGGTAAACAGCAGGCCTGTAAATGTTACAAAGATCTGTGAATGATATTGCTAGATTATTGTACATGGGGATGTGGTTAAAAATGGGAGCAACAGGAACACGGAAAGAGGCTCTTTCCTCAGAAACCTGATGGGAAATCCAGATCGGAATGTAATTTTCTTTGCGGCTGTTTAACTTCTGTGAACTAAGGAGCAAAGCGCTTTCTATTTCCCAGGATATTTTGGGGTCTGCAACTAAATCTGCTGCGAGCTTTAGAGTTCTCTATTTATAATCTGGTTGCTAGGAAACTTGCTGTATTTTTCACTGCTGCTTTGTTGTAAATGAGCGGTGGAAGAACACGATTTTTCTGCCCTCTCAGACCTGTTAGAGAACTAGGAACAAGGGACTTTCTCCCTTCATGTGAAGATGGGCAAAGTCACTCCACTCACCTACAAAAAGGCCCGGTGGAGGGCATGCTGCCTGTTGGCATAGACAATATGAACCAGCAACTGAACTGTCCTTGTGCTTTCAGAAAAATCATGCAATCTATATTTGATACAGGATCCCATGTTTTCTTCGTTTTTACTTGGCAGAAACTTCCAAGCAAGTTCAAGAAGATCTATGCAGAGTTTGAAAGCTTAATGGTAAATGGCAATACAGATTTTATTCTATGCATGGCACATTCTGCATACATTTTATTTCCGAACTCCCTCTACTTTCTACATTTTATGTGTCCTTGTGTGACTTTAAAGAATTTATGATCCCATTACAGTGTGATAAAACAAGCATATATGACTAATAAATTACGCTCTCAGGGAACCTCTTCTGAGAAAATGTCTGTCCTACTTACAGTCGATCTGGGAAATCTAAAAAATGTTAGATATTTCCTTAGATATCCCTACTTTAAATTTATTCATGCACTATTTTTACAGAATCCTAGTTTTATAGTTTTTAGAGATGAATCAGCAAATGCACAAAGAAGGAGAAAATTAAGCACATTACATTATAACCACAGGGCCACTTTCGCTGCAGATAGATGGTTAGCCTTTTTTTAAATTAAAAAAATATTCTTCAGACACTAATCCTCCTTTCTAAAAAGATGGCTGTAATTTACATATCTTTGAATTTGACCAATATCTCTTCTTTCTTTCTTTCTTTCTTTCTTTCTTTCTTTCTTTCTTTCTTTCTTTCTTTCTTTCTCTCTCTCTCTCTCTCTTTCTTTTTCTTTCTTTCTTTCTTTCTTTCTTTTTCTTCCTCCCTCCCTTCCTCCCTCCCTCCCCTTTCTTTCCTTTCCTTTCCTTCTTTTAGGATCCTTCAAGAAACCATAGGGCCTACAGACTCACAGTTGCTAAACTGGAACCGCCTATTATTCCCTTTATGCCTTTACTCATCAAAGGTAACAAGCTAAAGGACGGGGGGGGGGGGAGAGATGAATTAAAAAATGAGATCTTTTAAATTAGACATGTGATCTTGTCTCTGTAGTTTCTCAACTCACAGAGATGGAAAAATATACAGTATTCCTATATATCTAAACATTAACTTATCTAGCAAGCAGAGGCTTATGAAAATATGTTAAATATTACTGTTTTTAATAAGAAAATACTTCAAGTAGATGTATTAGGACCATACATACATACATACTTACATACATACATACATACATACATACATACATATATGCACTGCTCAAAAACATAAAGTGAACACTTAAACAACACAATATAACTCCAAGTAAATCAAACTTCTGTGAAATCAAATTGTCCACTTAGGAAGCAACACTGATCGACAATCAATTTCACATGCTGTTGTGCACATTCGATTTTGTACAGAACAAAGTATTCAATGAGAATATGTCATTCATTCAGATCTAGGATGTGTTATTTGAGTGTTCCCTTTATTTTTTTTGAGCAATAGGTCTTGGCATATCCGGGTTTCTTTCTATATACTGTATACTGTATTTCTTTCTATATATATTCCCTAAATGATATTTCTGCTGTTTATATGGATTTATTTATATTGCAGACATGACGTTTACATACGAAGGTAACAAGACCTTTATTGACAATCTGGTGAACTTTGAAAAAATGGTAAGTAATGCGTATCCCCAAAGCAAATGTTTTGATGAGTGACAAATCAATGGAAAAATAATAGCTTTCATTTTGGAATGTGGGTTTCTATTGCTGGACAAAAAAGAGCCTTAGTGGGCAGGCATTGGAGCAAAAAGCTATCAGATGTTAAATTAATTCAAAGTTGCAAAAGATCCCATTGCCAAGAAAACTTATTTGTTATCAGTCAATCAGTAATTTTAGTTCAATGGATCCAGAAGTAATGTCTTTTTGACACGTCATTTCTTCTTGCTTTATTCATTGAATGAACGAAACCAAGGCAATTTCCCTTCCATGATTATGCATCACCCTTAATTTTTTCCCTGTCACCAATTTGTGTCCAAGATTTAACCAGAGTGTTGTAGGTTCCATCTTTTTCCAAAAGCAGCAAATATTCAAGTCTGTACCGCTTCATAATGCTGATGACTAATTTTTTTCCTATTACTATTTTTATTTTAAATTAAAGACATAAAACACATCCTCGTCCTCACTAGATGTTGATGACATAATTTTTGAAACTAGCCCATATGAAAAATTATGTGGGTAGAATGTGTCGCATAAAATAATTTTCATCTTCACCATTATAGTTGGGAAAGATTTGGGTACAGGTTTATTGCGTTGCTATTGTTGATTATGGTTAGATTTTATGCAATGTACAGTGATACCACGTCTTACAAACGCCTCGTCATACAAACTTTTCGAGATACAAACCCCGGGTTTAAGATTTTTTTGCCTCTTCTTATAAACTATTTTCACCTTACAAACCCACCGCTGCCACTGGTATGCCCCGCCTCCGGACTTCCATTGCCAGCGAAACACCTGTTTTGGCGCTGCTGGGATTTCCCTGAGGCTCCCCTCCATGGGAAACCTCACCTCTGGACCTCCGTGTTTTTGCGATGCTGCGATTTCACTGATGCTCCCTTCGCTGGGAAACCCCACCTCCGTACTTCCGTTGCCAGCGAAGCACCCGTTTTTGCGATGCTGGGATTCCCCTGCAGCATCGCAAAAACACAGAAGTCCGGAGGTGGGGTTTCCAATGGAAGGGAGCCTCAGGGGAATCCCAGCAGCACAAAAACGGACGCTTCGGCTGACAAAAGGGGTGAATTTGGGGCTTGCACGCATTAATTGCTTTTCCATTGATTCCTATGGGAAACATTGTTTCGTCTTACAAACTTTTCACCTTAAGAACCTCATCCCGGAACCAATTAAGTTTGTAAGACAAGGTATCACTCTATTGTGGTATTTCTTATGTCAAAACCTAATGTCCTCTATTGTAGCGTGTCTTGTATCAAAGCCCTGTACATTGTGTTACATCTGTGGTCTGCTTGTTATTTGGGAGACTCTGCCCACTTAAATCTTAAGGTTGTTTTCCATTGATCAAATGATTATATTCTGTGAGCTTTCTTTGACTTAAGACCATACCGGTCAAAGGCAGACACGGCAGGAGGAATGATGCCATTTCAAGGCAGAGGAGAAGAGTTCTCTGTGTTGTTATTCTTGACCGATGTGCAAAAGGACACCAACAAACAGCAATCTTTTTGACCCAGTGGGAAAATAAATGCAGTTCAAATTTGTGCCACTTCCATGGACTGAGTAATCGTAGGCAGCAGCATAGATGAAAGGAGAGATGATGTGTCTAGAAATGGATGGAACAATGATGGACATCTTGAAACGACAGAAAAGGGGCACAGATGTTCCCCAAATTGCTCCTCAGCTGACAGGGTTTTTCTCAGTTCAGGGTTTCCCCCAAAACTGTGCCATACTCCTTTGCAAACCCCCCCCCCCCCCAGCCACAAACAGTGAAGGGCTACCAAATTTTTTACTACCACACTATGGGCACTGCATTTTCTTTCAATATCTTTCAGTGCAAATTGGGTGCTCTGGGGTGGAGCTCCATTTTTGCTACCCCACTGCGTTGCCACAAACCATCCCAGGGCATTCTTAAAGCAGAAATTCCTCCAACTGGCAATTCAGAACGGTGCCATCAAACTGCTGGTTCTCCTATTTACTGGGGCCCTTCACCCTTGAGGTGTGAAATGAGGATTAGCGAATGTGCGCATATTACTGTTCAGGCTTTATGGGTCTGAAC
Source organism: Erythrolamprus reginae (assembly GCF_031021105.1). Taxonomy (NCBI): domain Eukaryota; kingdom Metazoa; phylum Chordata; class Lepidosauria; order Squamata; family Dipsadidae; genus Erythrolamprus; species Erythrolamprus reginae. The sequence goes on from NC_091950.1 coordinate 191,217,750, forward strand.
AAAAGGAACCCACACACTGATCCTTATAGGGGGAAAAAGAAGGGGCAAGCATGCTTTCATTTTTGAAACATAGAGATTATGCAAAAAGTGTGACTTAAACAGCAGTTTTTGTATGATATGTATGAATATTTATTAAAAAAATATTGAAGCCTGGTCCAGAAACGGATTAGCAGGTAATGTGGCTGGCCTGTTGCCATGATTCTAAGCTGTAGATTTAGACTGGAACTGTGGGTGGAGGGCTAGATGTAGGAGGTGATTGGATAGGGAAGCCAACCCAGAGTTGCCGTGACTTTATCTATCTGTTCTGTTTCGGAGGGATCCAGATCTTCAGTTTTCCCTCATACCATTTTCAAAACACACTGCGTAAAAGTAAATGAATGTTCAGTGGGTACACAGTGTTGTACTTGGCTGCTCTTTCAGAAATGCCTCCATTGTTATTATCTTGTCCCTTATATGACATACCATAAGACCCACTATCATTTCAGTATAAATCAATATCAAGAACTACCCCTGCATCATCAAATTACTGTTTCAGAAACAGCCTTATAATTAAAATAGAGTTGAGAGCCGCCGTTATATTTGTTATGGTGTGCAACAGATATGTGAATTCAGCTTTCTTCAAGTTAACATTTGCTTGAGTTGCTTTCCTGATAGGAAGGAATTAATAATAATAATTATTATTATTATTATTATTATTATTATTTATTTATTTATTTATTTATATTTGTATGCCGCCCCTCTCCGCAGACTCGGGGCGGCTAACAACAACGATAAAAACAGCATGTGACAATCCAATAATAAAACAACTAAAAACCCTTATTATAAAACCAAACATACACACAGACATACCATGCATAACTTGTAATGGCCTAGGGGGAAGGAATATCTCAACTCCCCCATGCCTGGTGGTATAAATGAGTCTTGAGTAGTTTACGAAAGACAGAGAAGGTGGGGGCAATTCTAATCTCCGGGGGGAGTTGGTTCCAGAGGGCCGGGGCCGCCACAGAGAAGGCTCTTCCCCTGGGGCCCACCAAACGACATTGTTTAGTCGACGGGACCCGGAGAAGGCCAACTCTGTGGGACCTTATCGGTCGCTGGGATTCGTGCAGTAGCAGGCGGTTCCGGAGGTAGTCTGGTCCAAAGCCATTCTTCCTTGATATTTAGAATAACTCGGCTGAACAGGAAGGCAAGTGAAATGACAATAAATTAAAATTCCATTGATTTAAATCAATTTACCGCAAGGATGACAGAAGTTTGAAAAAATGGACTACTATTTTGCCCATTGGGCCATTTTTTCACACTTCAGAGGCTTTAGGGAAGCCTCCCGAAGCCTGGAGACGGTGAAAAATGGGCTTCCGCAAGGCCCAAAATTTGCTGGCCAATGCACACATGCGCACTGGAGTTGACATAGGGCAATGCCTTGAGTGCCCTCAGATATGACTTTGTATGCCAAGTGTGGCCCGTGTGCCATAGGTTCACCATCATGGCTGTAGGATAATGCTGTATAAAATAAACTTGCTCTGGTCCATCCAAAGGATTTTTTTTTTATAAACTTTATTGAAATTTTCATAAAAAGACAAAACCAACAAACATACATTTAACATAGATTTGGGGTTGCAATACCCCTACTTATTTTAGAAGTTAAATTTCCATACCAAAAAAGAATACCTTTTGAATACTTTAAATCAACTTAATACTTTAAATGAAAAGAAGAAACTATATTTAATCTTGTATACAAAAAAAAACCCTTTCGTTTATAACCTAGGTAAAACACAAAATATAAGTCATTCATTCTTCTTTTTCTTATTTATCCATATGTACACTTTATTCCATACTACATAAAATTCTGATTCTACTTGGTCTTTTAACCGTCTTGTCATCATATCCATTTCAGCGCAATCTAGTATTTTCTTGATAACCTCTTCTTTGGGGATATTTCCCCATCCAAAGGATTTTTAAAATGTTCCTAGAAATAGATTTTTACCAGCATTCTGCATGCTAATTTGAATTTAGAATGAAATGAATGAGGAAGAAGAGGATATTACATACAGTACATGGGTGGGCTACTGCCCGGATCGGGGGGAAATGCACTGGGGCAGCGAAAATGGAGCTCCACTCCAGGACACCCAATTTGCACCCAAACATGTTGAAAGAAAATAATAATAATAATAATAATAATAATTAATAATTTATTGGATTTGTATGCCGTCCCTCTCCGTAGACTGCAGTGTGTCTTCTTTGGGCAGCCTCTGTGTTCTTCTCAAAAGCATTTAAAAACCCCAAAGCCGGCAATTCTGCTACAGACAAAAGTGTGTAGGAAAAGTATAAGGAGATAAGATGTAGAATTCATTCCACGTGATCTGGGTTTCTGCCTCCTCCTCCTTTCCGAATGGCTATAGCATTCTCAAGAACAGAGGTCTTCATAGCTGGCTGGAGAATTCTGGGAGTTGAAATCCACAGGTCTTAAAGTTGCCAAGTTTGAGGAGCCCTGCTTTAGAAAAATAAAATGTATACAGTGATCCCTCGAGTTTCGCAATCTCGATCTTCGCGAAACGCTATATCGCGATTTTTAAAAAAATTAATTAAAAAAAAAACCACTTCCGGGTTTGGCTTCGGGAGTCAGCTGGGAAGCGGCGCGGCTGTTTTAAAAGGTCGCAGCCGGCCTGGGGGGCTTCCCAGCACCCCCCCGAACCCCCAACCCGGGTTCGGGGGGGGTGCTGGGAAGCCCCCCAGGCCGGCTGCGACCTTTTAAAACAGCCGCGCCGCTTCCCAGCTGAGTCCTAAAGCCAAACGCGGAAGTTCGGTGGCTGGACAAGCGGCGGCCGGACAAGCGGCGGCCGGACAAGCGGCGGCCGGACAAGCGGCGGGCGCGGCAGCAGCGAGGAGCCGAAATCGGGGTTTCCCCTTTGCGGTGCTGCCGAGCAGATCAGCTGCTGGGCGGCGGAAGGAACCTTCCCTGGGCCAGGTGCGGAAGTAAAAAGACCATCTGCGCATGCGCGGCCATGGAAAAAAAGGGCGCGCATGCGCAGATGGTGTTTTTACTTCCGCACCACTATATTGCGAAAAATCGAGTATCGCGAGGGGTCTTGGAACGTAACCCTCGCGATACTCGAGGGATCACTGTAATACTTGAAACCTAAGGTTTTGCCAGAAACCTTGATTTTGTTTGGTAGTCTGCAGGAAGGAGGTTAAGACTGCTATGTGGAATGGAGCATTTTGGGATATTCACTTAAGCTTTGAAAGTAGCAAGGAACACTTTAGATTGTTGCCTTTGATTGTGGAAGTGATTATTTTGTGAGTGGCCATTTTAATCATGAAGGCACCTTTATGACAATACTCAAAATGTGCTTTCAAAATTCTAAGTGACATGTTTCTGTCATTTGACTGTTCTACAGCTGCTCACTTCTAGGATGTGGATGAATTCGATGATCTGCTTGTTTTGAGTCCATTGATATGGGCATTGTTTTGAGGTTCTTGGAAAATCCTTGGTCAAGTCACATGAGTGTCAAGCCACTCCCACCTGGTCACATGGCCGGCCAGCCACTCCTACCCAGTCACATGATCATCAAGCCACACCCACAAAATAAGCCACGCCCACAGTATGGTAGTGAAAAAATTGGGTAGCCCTTCACTAATACAGTATATACACATTCAAGAATGATGGACTCATTAAGAGAATTGCACATAAAGAACTAAACCAATTAGAGAAACCTTAGGTTAATTATATCTGCCCTGAATAATGTCTTTCTTATCAAACAAAGTTCCCTGACATTTGGAACTTTGTTGGTGTTGGGTATATGGACTTTGGAAAAGGTGTAGTATGTGCTTTTAAAAATAGTAATTTGGGAAATTGGACTATTTACAAAATTGTTATATCAGAAGATAAGATATGAAATGGCTTTGTGCATGTTTATTATCCCCAAAATTTATTATCGATTATCCCTAGTTTAATCTTTGGGATTTTTCTTCTGGGTAGGTATCAAGTAGAGCAAAGAGATAGATAACAATGGAAATGTCCAGAGACACATTGATGCCAATAAGCTCCAGTTTAGAAATCCAGGATGTAATAGAATTGATGCTTAAATTTTCTTTCTTTGGTGATTTCCTCCCCCCTCTATTTTCAGCGCATGATTTCAAATACTATTAAGACAGTGAGATTTTGTCGGAGCCTGCCTTTCAGTAAGTATTGCAATACTTCTGTTGTCATAATGACATTTTTTCATCACTTTCACCAGTGTATAGTGTCATAGATTGGAAACAGACGATGTGTAAAAACTAAAAGTAGAATGAAATGCTATTGAGATCAGCTTTCCTAGGTTTTTGGAAGAGAAGGGAAGATAGCTTTGAAATTATAGAGGCCATTTTTGACAGATCAAAAATATTATCTCTGCTAATAAAATGATAATGCGTAATTCTCCAGTATCAGTCAAAATAATGTTAATGTTAATGTAATTTTAAGGTAAAGTAACTCACTGCCTTGAGCCTCAGTGGAAATATAAGTCTGATTAATAGTAACTTATAGGTAATCCTTAATTTACAATTGTCCAAAATTTCCATTCTTAAGTGAGACATTTGTTAAGGGAGTTTTGCCCTAATTTACGAGCTTTCTTGCCACAGTTGTTAGGTGAATCACAGCAGTTGATAAGTTAGTAACTCCATTGTTAAGTGAGCCTGTCTTCCACATTGACTTTGCTTGTCAGAAGATCACAAAAAGTGATCTTCACACAACCTCGTGACATAGCAATGGTGTTAAATATGAACCAGTTGCCAAGCATCTGAATTTTGATCGCATGACCATGGGGATGCTGCAAAGGTCGTAAGTGTGAAAATCGGTCATAAGTCACACTTTTCAGAGCCGTTGTAACTTTGATCAGTCACTAGCTGAACAGTTGGAAGTCGAGAACCACGTGTAACAAATGGCTTATGTTTCATTTTGACTAAGCATACCATTAGCTCTTCATTCCTGTTTCATCAGGTCCTGATGCATCTCAAGCAAATAAGAACCATCAAGATCTCCGGGGTTATGTCCGTCAATTAAATGTGATTGATAATCAGAGGACTTTATCACAGATGTCACACCGTCTTGAGCCAAGGCGTACCTAAGCATCAGGGATTATATCCTCCCTCTTTCTCCAATACAAGGTCGTTCCTAAGAACAATCCCTCTCTTTTTGCTACTGCACTGCCACTGCAGAGAGAAGCCACAACAAATTCTACCGTAAGATCTTTGGTCATTAATGCACAATGTTCCTACCACCCAGGAAACAGCAGTTTGGCTGATGGAGAGGACATGATCTGTAGTCGAGAGGTTGCCAAGATTGTACACTCTACATTCGTGTAAAAAGTTTTGTACATAATAGAAGTCTTTATTCAAAAATGGAGAGGATTCCAAGAGCTGTTGAGATGAATATTTAAGAAAAAAAGTAATGGGCAGATTCCTTGGCTAATAGAAGAAGCTAAATGTCTGATCCACTACAAAATTAAATGCCCTATGGATTTGCATGTTCAGCTTACATGGTTTTAGTAGCAAAAATCATTAGTAGCAGGAAAAAAAATACATACAGTAACATCCTATACCATGTTTTTCATATTCAGAGCATAGTTTTAAAGCCTTTTTTTTCCCTGCAAGAGAAATATATTTTTTAAAAGTCAACTCTAACCACATTTGCCTTACAGCAGTTGAGCATTGTGGCCACCTCAGAAGTCCTAAGACTGGCCCAGTCCTTAATACTTTAGTATCTATCATGTAGATTTCACTATGAGAGGAGGTTTTTTTGGTGTTCTTTTTAATTGCCAATCAAGATTTTACCCATTGTTAGAACAAAGTGATGTGGTTTTGAAAAACAGAATTGAAAGCAGGTGGGAAAATACAAATTCGAAAAGAGCACAATCTGCACAATTGTCCAAGGAAATATTTTTCCTGGAATCTTTTAACTCAGCTGCCCAGTTGGCTAATTTAAGTGGTATTTCTAGACTAAACTTTACAAAATATCTTCTAATTTTCAGGAATCATTTTGCACTTTTTAACAGGCAGTATATGCAAGTGTTAATTTATTTCTTCGTGTGTTAGGCATTGTCCCATAAAAAAATATTTTATCTATTTTACTTAGCATGTAATTGAATTACAGGTTTCTGTTAATATTTGGTCTGCATTTCATGCTAAAAGGAGATGGTTTATGATTTATGTAAATAAAGTGCACTAATTAAATGTAATTGCCAAATAAAATACCTTCCTTGTTTATTTAAAAAGGGGGCATGTGCCACTTTTATCTTAATCTTTTTTAATTTGTTGTCATAGGTACTATCTTTTGCCATTGGACTTTGCTACTAGTAGTAAGTACTTTCACTGATCCCAAAATTCAGGCTTCAGCTGTTACTGTAGAAAATAACTGGATTTGATTTAGTTTATGTCCGGATATACAGAGCCACGCAGTAGGACTTGACAAGATACCAGGATTTATAATGTGGCAATTTAGGAACCAATGCAGAAAAATAACGAAGACACGTTTTTAGAAAACAGTAGTAAACAGTTTTTACTCTTCAGTGCATTCAAAGTATCTTCTGTCTTAGTCTTCTATTTACAAGAACAAACTGTATACAGTAAAGCTTACTTACATCTAGATACTAAACCAATCCAGATTTCTCCGTATGAACATTACAGCTCTTACTCAATAATTAACTCACGCTCAAAACTGCTCCAGCCAGCCAACTAACAATATTACCAAGAAGAACAGCTAGAAACTAACAACAGCTAACAATCATTGTAAAAGTTGCTTTGCATTTTATAACGCTTTGGCCCAATCAGGTTGCAGTTAACACCCTATGTCTCAGCATTCATTACTGTTTAACATGCTTCTTTTCTTATATGATAACATAATGGAATATCAGGATTGAACTAATCCTTGACATTTTATATCATAGGCTGCCCAATTTACTTAAAATACAAATCTAAAGGGAGATTCAAGGTTCTCAACTTGTGGCACAATTGACCAGGCTCAAATTATTCTATTATTCAGACCACATGATTTAATGTGGACAAGATCTCTCTGGAGTAAACTCTGAGAAAGGTAGTAGGAAAGAGAAGACAACCAGGAGCAAGGTGGATGGAGCAAGGTGAATGGACCTTTGGAAAGACCAAGTTAGGAAGAGATCATAATGGAGAAAATCTATATGGTTGCTAGGAACTGACATTGATCTGGTGGCACATAATCAATAAAAAAATTAAGTAGAAAACTAGAAAAGGATGTTATTTTTTTTTTTAAAAAATGGAACAAAATCCCATAAGCAAGAATAGTAGGGCTAAACAAAGTTTGATTTCAGATAAACTGGTGCATGGTATTTTTTAGACTATATATTTTTTAAATTAATGGTGTTCTTAAAGGAAAGGGGCAGACAACTTTCTTTTTTTCATGTCCAATTAAGATTCCATTTGCAGACAACACCCTCCAGTTGGAATAAAATGTCAAGTTTTGTAGAGGTTTCACCATGCAAGCAGCATATTTAGCAAATAGTTGAGAAGACAGCTGGTGCATAACTTCCACCTATGGCAAGTCAGAATTGTGGCTGAATAGACTCAGGTCATCTGTGGTTGCCCTTCGCAAGACAAAACGCTCCTTTTGCATTTTACTCTGAGAAAAAGAACTTGGGTTAAGAAAAATGTCACTTCACATTTCCCGGCAATCTCTGAGAATGCCTGCGTTCCTTCCTTAATGGTATTAATTGCCTTTGCATGAATAATCTAGGCGCACAGCTGGTGTACAGGAATTTATACATTATCAAACTAATACTGCTTTTGAAGCAGAGTATTTTCCGCCATGCTACTTAAGCTACCCCCCATTGTCTCAAGGGAGGTAGATGTTGATGATAAAATAAACAGCTCAAATTAACACTTATGACAATTGATATCCTCATTAGGTTTCATGTCAACATTCACTATTGAAGATGGGGACAATTTTCATCTCTTAAAGCAGGTTTTAAGTGTGCTGCCTGGCTTTTTTTTTTTCTCTAAAGAAGAGTGACATCAAGATCTTATTCCACGTTAAAGACATTTTGGCTAACAATAGAAGGTGGAGCAAATGACACCGTATGCAAACAAGTGGAAATAAGGCAGTAAAGAATAATCAATCTGCACGAGAAATTTAAGGATGCAATTAAAGGTTGGATTTAGGGGTCAATGCAGACAAAATTTTCTGTTGAGCCCTGATATTTGCATCCTGACTCAGGACCACCGTTAGTTATTCAGGCGGATGCTAGTGACGCTGTTGTGGGAGCTGTCCCGTCAAATGCAGGCCTGTGCATACACCTCCCGCAAGCTCACAAAGATGGAACATGGGTGGGCATGACAATACATCCAGAGCCAAAGAGCATTGAGCATAGTTACTCAGGTTCTTGTAATCTCAAAGTAGAGCTACTGCAATTCGCTGTGTGAAGCTGCTCTGAAGTTAAAACTGATGAGGCAAGAAGCAGATAAGAACTCCAGTTTTTCCCATCATAACATTCACTTGAGCTTGAAAGTGCAATTACATAAGAACATAAGTAGAGCCATGCTAAATCAGGCCAAAGCCCATTGAGTCCAGCATTCTGTGTCACACAGTGGCCCACCAATTGTACATGTGGATCTTGACCAGAAAGAGAAGGCAAGACCCTCCGTTTCCCCTGACCCCCAACAAATGGTACTCAAGGGAATCCTGCCTGCCTCAACCAACATAGAGGCAGCACTTGGATATCCGTTTCAATAACCACCAATACACTTGGGATCCATGAATCTGTCTAAGCCTGCCTTGAAGCTATCAAGGCTGACAGCTGTCACGACCTCTTCTGGAAGTAAATTCCATAAACCAAGGACCCTCTGGGTGAAGAAATATTTCCCTTTGTTTGTCCTCGCTTTCTTACCTATGAGCTTTAGGGAGTGCCCCCTCGCCCTAGTATTGTGTGATAGAGAAAAAAGAATGTTTCTCTATCCACCTTTTCTATCCCATGCATGATTTTATACACTTAAGATCAAGTCACCTCTTAAATGCCGTCTTTCAAGGCTGAGGAGACCAAGGTGTTGCAATCTGATTTCATAAGGGAGATGCTCCATTTCCTTGATCATACTTGTTGCCCTTTTTTGCACCTTTCAAGGTCCACAATTCAAGGTCCTGACTATCAACATACAGCCTTGTTATTTCCAAGACTCAAAAGTGAATCTATCTATCTCATAAGATTTGGAAGAGAAGTGTTACTTCCACTTACCTTCACCACCAGTTTGCATCACAATGTGTCACACATGCGCTCACATCCCCTTGTGCGATTTTGCTCCTGTGTATGCTCAATAGCAGGATTCAGCCCGAAACACAGCTGAGCAGCTGAGCAGCCATGCTTTGGGAGAAGAAATAAAGGTCAGTATTAACCCAGGAGCAGACAGGCCTCTCTACATGGGGATACCTTTGAAGAGTGTTCGGAAACTTCAAATCGTCCAAAATGCAGCCGTGCGAGCGGTTATGGGCCTTCCAAGACATGACCATATCTCACCATCACTGTGCGGACTTCATTGGCTGCAGATTGGTTTCTGGACACAATCCAAAGAGTTGGTTATGACCTATAAAGCCCTACATGGCATAGGATCAAATTATCTCTGAGACCGCCTTCTGCCGCATCAATCCCAGTGTCCGGTGAGGTTCCACAGATTTGGTCTCCTGAGGATCCCATCAGCCAGACAATGTCGGCTGGCAGGACCTAGGGGAAGAGCCTTCTCTGTGGGGGGCCTGGCCCTCTGGAATCAGCTCCCCCTGGAGATTCGCACTGCCCCCACCCTCCTTGCCTTCCGAAAGAGTTTAAAGACTCATCTTTAAAGACGGGAGGCCTGGGGTCATTAGATCTTTCCCCCTGACTAACAAGTGTTTCTTAGTGTGTTTTATAGAGTGAATGATAATGAATGTTTTAAATTATTTTAGGATTTTTAGGGTTTTTTAATTATATTAATTGTATTAGATGTACTACTATGTTTTTATATATGTTGTGAGCCGCTGCGTGTCCTCGGAGAGGGGTGGCATACAAATCCAATCAATCAATCAATAAATATTCACCAAAAAAGATGGCAACACCCATGGTCCGGCACGGACTAAACCGGATCCAGGACACCATCCTTGTGTCACCAGTGGGTCGCTATCAATTCAGGCTATCTACTCCAAACTGGGAGGAACCCACCCCTGAAGTGTTACCATTTACATGGCAATGGACATGCTAAGTAGGGGTTTGCTCTGAGAATTCAAAGCCAACAAAGCTTTAGCCCCAGGGATGGGAGTGATAGGACAAAACTATCTATTGTCAGTTCTTTGTTTGGCAATCTTATGTAACTAAATGCCAGTTTTTCTGATGGGTTTAGTAGATTTGACTTTGTTCCCGTTGACTCAGTACAAACGTCATTCTCAATAGGAGCCTAATATAAATTTTGCTCCAGTTGTCTTGCTCCAGAGTTTGAATGCTCATTAGGTTGAAGGCAGTGACTGACATCGGCATGTCAAATGTCACCTTACAAAAGTGGGCAGGACTGAAAGGTAAAGTTTGTTTCATTTTACCAAAAAAGATTGCAGCAGGCTCTGTGCTACACGTTTTCGCTCCGTGCAGTAGGAAATGGTCTTGAATGTCACCATGACATTTAGGAGAGCCAAGATTTACCCTACCCTATTGTTCTACAGCATTTCTGAAAGACCTCAAAATCAATCAAGGTGGGCTCCAACTGTTGAAAAATGCTTGGATGGCATTACAGGGCCACCCATATTTAACTAGAACAAAGAATTGCTAAAGGGCAGGAGTATTGCCTATGGCAGTGGTGGCGAACCATTGGCACGGGTGCCACAGGTGGCATGCAGAGCCATATCTGCTGGCACGTGAACCATTGCCCTAGCTCAGCTCCATCGTGCATGTATGTGCTGGCCAGCTCATTTTTGGCTTGCACAGAGACTCTGGGAAGGCGTTTTTTGTTTCCAAAGAGCCTCCAGGGGGATAGGGGAGGGCGTTTTTACTCTCCCCCGGCTCCAGGGAAGCCTTTGGAGCCTGGGGAGAGCAAAACATGAGTCTACTGGGCCCATCAGAAGTTGGGAAACAGGCCATTTCTGGCCTCCAGAGGGCCTCCAAGGTTTGAGGGAAGCTGTTTTTGCCCTCCCCAGGCATTGATAATGGGTTTGGGCACTTGCACATGTGTGATAACGTGCCTGCATACACTTTCAGCACCTGAAGCAAAAAAGATTGGCCTCACTGGTCTATGGAAATACTGTCTCCATTATGCTTCTCAATCCCAAAGGTGCTTTTTCAAGCGGCAACTGGACTTTCTGATTTTTCTTTGAAGGCATTTCACTTCTCATCCAAGAAACTTATAGATGGAATATAAAATGTTTTCAAATAAAAACCAGAAAGTCCAGTTGTCGCTTGAAAAAGCATCTGTGGGATAGAGAAGTATTACATTCTTCCTGAACTAGCCAATCAGACATTCTTACTATGAGTGCTGATCATAGTACTGAGTACTATGAGTACCAGGGGTGGGCAGCAGGCAGGAGGGGTGGAACGCAGTTACACCAGCGGAAATGAAGATGAGTATTTATTTATTTATTTATTATTTAGATTTGTATGCCGCCCCTCTCCGCGAAGTCGGGGCGGCTCACAACAAGGCATAAACAAATCGTACAAATCCAAATAGATTCAAATAAATTTAAATATTTAAAAAAGTTTAAAAAGAACCCCAATATACTAACAAGCACACACACAAACATACCATACATAAATTGTACATGCCCGGGGGAGATGTTTCAGTTCCCCCATGCCTGACGGCAAAGGTGGGTTTTTAGAACTTTACGGAAGGCAGGGAGGGTAGGGGCAGTTCTAATCTCCGGGGGGAGTTGGTTCCAGAGAGTCGGGGCCACCACAGAGAAGGCTCTTCCCCTGGGGCCCGCCAACCGACATTGTTTAGTTGACGGGACCCGGAGAAGGCCCACTCTGTGGGACCTAATGGGTCGCTGGGATTTGTGCGGCAGGAGGCGGTCTCGGAGGTATTCTGGTCCAATGCCATGAAGGGCTTTAAAGGTCATAACCCACACTTTGAATTGTGACCGGAAATTGATCGGCAACCAATGCAGACTGCGGAGTGATGGCAAAACATGGGCATACCTAGGTAAGCCCATGACTGCTCTCGCAGCTGCATTCTGCACGATCTGAAGTTTCCGAACACTTTTCAAAGGTAGCCCCATGTAGAGAGCATTACAGTAGTCGAACCTCGAGGTGATGAGGGCATGAGTGACTGTGAGCAATGAGTCCCGGTCCAGATAGGGCCGCAACTGGTGCACCAGGCGAACCTGGGCAAACGCCCCCCTCGCCACAGCTGAGAGATGGTTTTCTAATGTGAGCTGTGGATCGAGGAGGACGCCCAAGTTGCGGATCCTCTCTGAGGGGGTCAATAATTCCCCCCCCCCAGGGTAATGGACGGACAGATGGAATTGTCCTTGGGAGGCAGGACCCACAGCCACTCTGTCTTATCCGGGTTGAGTTTGAGTCTGTTGACACCCATCCAGGCCCCAACAGCCTCCAGACACCGGCACATCACTTCCACTGCTTCGTTGACTGGACATGGGGTGGAGATGTAAAGCTGGGTATCATCAGCGTACTGATGATACCTCACCCCATGCCCTGGAGTATGCAGCTCCAGCTGATTGGCGGCTTTCACTTCCTGGATTACTGGTCTCAGCTCAGCTCTCCTTTTTTCCCCTGATGCTGCTGCTGCATCTGCACTCCTTGCTTTTTTCCTCTTACTCCTTCCTGACCTCAGACGAGCTTCCCTCTCTCCCGCCCGGCTCCCCTCCAGCCTCACGTGGCCACCTCCCACCTGAGGTGCAAGCAGAAGGCGTGGGTGGAAGTGGTTCTGGAGGCATTTATGCTTTGGGCAGTACCCATTCGCCTAACTACCCAGCCTGAGGTGGGGGAGGGTGACCCAGGAAGGGGAGTGTGGGAAACATGAAGCAAATTGTTACCCCAGTGAGCAACATTGGTAAGATTGTAAGTCGAGGACTTAACAGTTCACTTGAACGGTGATGATCATTCAAGCCACTCCCACCTGGTCACATGACTGGCAAGCTACTCCTACCCAGTGTTGTGGTTGGCTCTGGCCCAGCTCCTGCTCCAGGGAATGGGGAGGTGGATGCAGGGGGAAATTCAACATGTCACAGGCCTGTGTTATTGCCGACAGAATCAGTTCAGAGTTTAGTTTCCTCGGATGAAGAAGAAGATGGGAGTGACTCGGCAGAGGAGGGCTTGGCACACAGCCCAGGCAGTCACTCTCCCTTATCTTCCGTTGATTCAGACGATGACATTTTTGACCCATTCAAGCGCAGAATTATGCGTAGAAGAGACCAAATAAGAACATATTACAGGAAATAAGGGAGGGCACCTGTGTTTGGGTGGGGCTCCAGTAATTAGGGCTGCTGCTATAAATAGCAGCATGTGGTTTTGGCCATTGTGGAAGAATATCTGATCGGAGTTCGTCAGGAATCTTGTGTTGCTGGACTTGCTTTTTCATGCCTTTGAAACCAAAGCAGAGCAGTGTGTGTGTGTGTCCCTTCGTTGGAAGAAGAAGGGGTGTGAAGTTTCTCCCCAGCTGAGGGATGAGTACTTAATGACTGCTTAAGGGAAATTGTACAGACTACCTGGTTGTTTTGGGAAGAGTGCTCTTTGCAATACAAAAAGAGTGCTTAGTTTATTTTGAATTTTGTGATAAGGAACATTGTTTTGAATTTTCAAACGTGTGTGTGTCTGAAATTTGTACCCTTGAATTTTCGGGAGGCTCCTATCAGAGAGCCCGGCAGAACACCCAGTGACATGAGCATTAAGCCACACCCACAAAATAAGCCACACCCACAGTGTGGCAATAAAAGTTTTGGCTGCCCATTACTGATGAATACCATGAGTATTCAACTTTGGCATGATAGCCCAAGCATATCCACTAATCAAAACTCATCCTTCAGTACAGAATCACAGTGGCATTTAAAGGTTTGTGAATCCCTTTGAAATGTTCAATTAAAAAAGAAATTCAATTCCAATCCAACTGCAGTGTGGAAGAAAATACACATTTGGAGATTCCACCACTTCCTCAGATAAAGTTTGGAATGCAACCCTCTCCATCACAATCCAAACAAGCTTTTCCAGATGATAATGAGAAGCACAGCTCATTTGCCAAAAGGAAATTCTAAAAAGTTGTTTTAAAGGTGTTGAGTCATAGAGCCAGTTTCTACCAGGTGCTTTCCCATATAGATCAGCAGAATAGAGGAACCTATTTAAATGTTGCATGGAATCTGCATACCGGTTATTCAGTAGAGGAAGTTGGATTAATGGGGTTTCTGCAGATCAGTAAGAGTTTAGAAACACCATAAAGCATTTTTTAAAACCACGAAATACAGTAGTAGCACAATAGTGTTCTGCCGGGCTCTCTGGTAGGAGCCTCCCAAAAATTCAAGGGTACAAATTTCAGACACACACACATTTGAAAATTCAAAACAATGTTCTTTATCACAAAATTCAAAATAAACTAAGCACTCTTTTTGTATTGCAAAGAGCATTCGTCCCAAAACAACCGGGTAGTCTGTACAATTTCCCTTAAGCAGTCATTAAGTACTTAGCTAGCAGCTGTGAAGAAACTTCACCCCCCTTCTTCTTCCAACGAAGTAAGACACACACACACACACACACGTTGCTCTGCTTTAGTTTCAAAGGCGTGAAAAATCAACAAAGTCCAGAAAACAGCAACACACGATTCTTGAAGAACTGCGATCAGATACTCTTTCACAACGGCCAAACCCACACGCTGCTATTTATAGCAGCAGCCCTAATTATTGGAGCCCCACCCAACCACAGGTGGCCTCATTTTCTCTTGTAATAATCCTTCAGTTGTTGTCTCCAATGCATCACTCTACACATGCGTGGATGTGTCATTAATTCTTGTTCAGAATCCAAGGATGATACAGATGATTGATCTCCTCCTGGGCTGTCTGCCAAACTCCCCTCTTCCCTGTCACTCATGCTTCCTTGGTCAGAGGAGGCTTCATCGGCAGATTCCATCGGGAGCAAAACAGGTCTGCGGCATATGGATGTCTCCCCCACATCCATCTGCACATTCCTTGGGGCAGGAGTTGGGCCAGAGCTAACCACAACGAATAGTAATGGCCGAAGAGAGAAAACTGCCAATTGATGTACAAGAAGAATTCATTTTCTTCCTTATCAATCTACACATAGTATCAAAAAAATACTAATTGCTGTAAAATGTGTCTTGGTCGTATCTATTGTCTTGCTGTTTTCTCAAAGAAAGTGCCCACATTAAGATGAATGGCCCCACCTTTGATTGTTCTAAGAAGGTTATAATTTTTTTAGTTGAGACCGGGAGATTATTTCTTTTTTAAGGAAGCCTGAAAAGAAAGAAGAAGAAAAAAACATTTCAATATAACAGGATTTGCTCTGCGACTATCTTCTCGCAATAAAAATATATAAAAAGACAAAACAAAGTAATTCTCTTGACTGGAGGTGGAAAGGCCAGAGCAATTCTGTACAAGTCGGATAACTTTTAATATAATTTTTAATGCCATTTAAAAATCTAAGCAAACAAGTTAAGTGAAATCAAAGCATTTAACCTGCAGGGGTACCTAGAGCAGATAATGAGTTTTGCTATTAAAAAGAAAAAAGAAAAGAAGAAGAAGAAGGGGGGGGGGGGAGAGAAATGTTTTAACAAAAAGTAACTGGAGAAAATTATAAGCCTAAATTGTTAACGTAGCTTCTTAGTAAGGTCAACTGCATAATATACGGTACCTTAACCTCTTCCGGCAATTTTTAAACACCATGCAGCTTAAATAGCCTTCTTCTGAATTCAGACTTATTTCTTCTGGGAGATACCGGAATGCAAATCAAGAGGTAATAGTGGAAGGAAATTAAAAAGATGTGCTTTTCTCATTTCATTTTTTCCCCTACTGATAATAAAAAAAGCAGCATAGAGTGGGGTATAGTAAAGTGAACCTCGGGCTCTCTGAATAGCTTTTTCTTCTACTCTTAATCTGAAATGCATTACACCCTGCTTTTTCAAATAACCACCGTGGTCTGTACTGTGATCAGCATTAAGGTTCAGCAGGCGCCAGCCGCAGAGGTCACCAAAGGCCATCACATTAGCTATCAAAAGAAATAATAGCCAGATTTTAAAAGTGTTATTTAAATATATATGTATCAGAAACTTTCTCAGCGCCCAGATTCAACTTTGAGAAGGTAAACATTCCAGCTACAGATTTCAAAGTCGGAAGCTCAAATGAACTCCTCCTATGGAAACCCTGCTTCAGTGTAGCTACATTTCTATGTAAGAGCAACCTTCCCATGCATTCACAGCTAGGCAGGATCCACAGGCATCCTTCTAACCCCGAACCTTCTGAGCATTTTAGCATTCTCCTTTTTTCCTTCCAGCAATATTATCCTGGAGGGAGGCGATTTAGCCTCTTTCTTCTCTCACTGTCTCTTTCTCCCAGGTAATGAGATGCCTCTGAAGACAGTTCTGCATCCAGAGCAGAAGACATAAGGACATACATCTAGGGCAGTGATGGCAAATCTTTTTTCCCTTGTGTGTGTGCTATCACGCATGTATGAGTGTCCACACCCGTAATTCAATGCCTGGGGAGGGCGAAAACCGCTTCCCCCGCAACCCAGAGGCCCTCTGGAGGCCAGAAATGACCTGTTTTCCAACTTCTGTTGAGCCCAGTAGGCTGGTGTTTCACCCTCCCCAAGCTCAAAGGCTTCCCTGGAGCCAGGGGAGGGTAAAATGCCCTCCCCCATCCCCCTAAAGGCTCTCTGGAGGCCTCTGGGCAAGCCACAAATAATCTGGCTGGCACACACATGCACATTGGAGCTGAGCTAGAGCAACGGCTCACATGCCAGCAGATATGGCTCCACGTGCCACCTCTGGTACCCATGCCATAGGTTCACCATCACTGCTCTAGGGATTCACTCAGGAATGGGAATAAGTGAGACGGGGCTCCTAGATTCACATCTGTCTTACTGGATTCCAAAGTTCACAAACAATGTATGTTCCCATCTCTTTCCTAACTGAACACATCGTTGCTGAATCTCCAGTTGAGAGCCACTTTGGTGCAATAGTTAAAAGCATCAGGCTAGAACTCAGGAACTTGCATTTCTCTCTGTTAAATACCATTCTGTTAGTTTCAGCCCATTGTTCAAGCTTGTCTAATCTTTTTGAATCCTATCTCTATCTTGTATAGTATTAGCAACACCACCTAGCTTTGTGTCATCAGCAAATTTGATAAGTTTTCCTTCAATTCATTCCTCTAGATCTTTTATAAATATGTTAAATAGCACTGGGCATAGGACAGATCCTTGTGGTACTCCACTTGAAACATTCTTCCAATTGGATGTGCAACCATGTATTGCCACTCTTTGAGTACGATCACTAAGCTGAATCTATCTAATTGTTCTTTTGTCAATCCCATACTTGACCATTTTTTCAATAAAGGTGGAATGAGATCCAAACCAACCAAACTGCAAATCTCAACTGAAACTAATTTTAACTAGATTTTGCCTTCACACATCCACATTGCTGAGCTACTTTTTCATCTCACAAATGGTAAAAATTATTAAGCACATGGCCATAGGAAAGAGACACAAGAGTAGACTGTAAGTGGGATCAAGCATCATAATCTCTGATGATGCCCTTGATGTTGGGAGTTGGTGATCCTTTAGTTACTGAGGGTTTACAACCCTCAGGGTAAGGAACAAAATGTTACTCCTAATTATTATATCATAATTTAGAGCACAACAAACCGAAAGTGTCCATGTGAACTAATTATTCCTGATACTACCTACCGTATATCTGGATGCCATGAGAGTCTGCCAGCTTTCGTAATTTTTCTAAAACCATCCAGTTTGTAATATAACATGAGGGTTACATGCAAACAATGAACTTGTATCACATATCCTGAAATGGTTTCAATTCCTCTGATTCGTATGCTGCGATATATACGCTTTCACCTTTCAGTGGGTCACAAGCGCAAATGGTGGGGATTGTGTTGCGATGTGATGCATGGCCATTTCTTCATCATCACGTTTGGCAGCCGATGACAACAATGTGACATTTTGAGGTTCATAGGATACTACTGGGTGGATCCGATTATGGAATTCTCCCCAGTTACAAAGTCTTAGAAAGATAAGATAAGGAACACTGAAACAGACACAGTTAGTTAGAAGTTAGAATGTTCTATTTAGACATCTCTCCAAGTAATTTGAATAATTCAGAGACAGTGAGATAATCAAATTAGTCATTCACATAGCATCTTCTATCTGCAGGAGTATGCATACCATGAGAGATGCTCAGGTGAGTCAAGGGGATACAACTCACACTAAAATTAGCACCATTCAAATATATCCAGCAGTGGGGTGGAATGGAGGCAACACATCATAGAAAGTCTCTGAATGCTATACTATGCTTTTTTTAACCTTCTCAAAATCCAAGTATGAGCCCCCAGCGATATCCCTCAAGACATAGAAGGATCCCACACCTGATTACATTCCAGATGTTTGATCTTCATCTCCAAAAATTCCCCAGCTAAAATGACCACTACTGAGAACTGCAAGAACTGCCCCCGCCCACGTAACTGAAGGACACTGACATTAGACAGATCTGCTTTAAAGAGCATGGTCAACTCCATCAAGGACAAATGAGAAGTTACAAACAACAAGATATTTATGTCAGGCATTCCTTTTTCTTGAGATAGATTGGAATGAGAGTGTGCTGGAAGAGATTTCTGTGGGATAACTACCATTGTCCTTCCAAATCTGATAAAACAATGCTAAAAGCAAAACAAAATAACATTTTTTAAAAATTATAAAGTCCCCTCCCCCAATTTTTTTTTAAAGAAACTGAAATGGTTTTAAAGAGGCCATTCTGGAATATTTCTGCAATTCTCCAATCTAATCTGCAATCCTGAGATTTCTGGTAATCTCCAAGTACTAAATAGATTTGACTTGCTTGACAATCTAGATCGGAGGTGTCAATCTCGATTTCATTGAGGGCCACCTCAGGGTTGTGTTTGACCTTCGGGGGCCGTGGATAGCGTGACCAGGATGGGCGTGGCCAGCTTGACGTCCCTTGTGTCGGGGGACCTGTAGTGGCCCGAACACTGTCAGTGGAAATGGGCTCCCAAGCTCTATTTTTTGCTGCAGTGGCCTCCTGCAAACTTCTGCCAGAGAAAACAAATCTCAGCAGGGCCACCTGCAGCCCTCCCGAGCTCCATTTTTGCTGGCAGAGGCATCGCGAACCAATGCTTCACTGTTTTCAGGATGGCCCCTTGGGCCAAATCTAAGCACACAATAGGCCAGATCTGGCCCCTAGGCCTTGAGTTTTACATCCCTAATTTAGATTATTTAAATTTAGCTAATAAAACTTTCCTCAAAATTAAAAATATATATTAAAATGCACACCATACATCTGTTTGTAAATGCCAAACATTTTGATGGAGTCTCATGAAGAGAGATCGAGGTAGCAATTTTGAGGGTTCAACTCTTTATTTGCACCAGCCATGAAGAACCTTGAAGATCAAACCATCGTTCTAGCTTTGGAACCAATAAAAATAACCAGGTCTGTTCATACAACCCAGTCCCAGTGAATAATGTTTTCATCCTAAACTGGTCCAGTTTCTAGAGAAGTATGAGACTGACCCACATGCAAGGCATTGCAGGAATCTTCGGGATCGTCTTCTGCCTCATGTATCCCAGCGGCCAGTTAGGTCCCACAGTCGGCCTTCTCCAGGTCCCGTCGGCCAGACAATGTTGACTGGCGGGGCTTAGGTGAAGAGCCTTCTCGGTGGCGACCCCGGCTCTCTGGAACGAACTCCCTCCAGAGATACGTACCATCCCCTCCCTCCTGGTCTTTCGCAAAGCTTTAATAACCTATCTTTGCCGGTGGGCAGGGGGGTCATGAGTGATGAGACTGTCTCCGGCCGATATGAGATATTATTAGATTGGATGAATGTGTGCGAGTGTACATGGGATCTTTTAAAATGTTTGAGTAAATTTTCATATTTTAGAGATATTAGATTTCTTATATATTGTTATATTTAACGTTGTATGCCGCCCCAAGTCACCTCGAAAAGGGCAGCATAGAAATCTAATAAATAAATAAATAAATCCGAATGTGTGAATGTGTACCTCTGAAACGAGACACGCCTGTTCAGGCAGGTAAGCTTGTAACTGGCAGACAGGATGCATCAATTAAGCACACAGACTCTCATCTTTAGGATAAACATTTAGTAAACCAATGAGTTTAAATTAAATTAAATTTGGTGGTGGGGGGAATCAGAGATTGTTTATAACTTCTGGGGTTTTCTGCCAGGTTGTGATTCAGGTTTTGTGGGTTACACCCCAACCTACATAAAGATTATATGGTGTGGGAGAAAAAGACAGACGCAGCAGCAGCTGCCTTTTTGCCTCTCATAGCAGGAGGCATCCAAAGGAGATGGCCTGCAGAGGAACCTCTCTTGTGTTTCCCAGGCTGGACCCAGACGGCATTCCTGATGGTGCCTTTTCTTCCTCCTTCCTATTTTCTTCCAAATAAAAATGTTAATGCTCTTAAAAATGTAGATAAATAATTACTTATGGTATTCATTTGTTAGATGTCCCATTCTGTCTTTCCTCCAGGGGCGCAAGATGGTGCACATGGCATCAACATCCATTCTATCCATGACACGTGGTGGTGCAGTGGCTAGAATGCAGTATTGCAGGCTATTTCTGCTGACTGCCGGGTGCCTGAAGTTTGAGTCTCACCGGTTCAACGTTGACTCAGCTTTTCATTCTTCCGAGCTCCGTAATATGAGAACCCAGATTGTTGGGAGGCAATATGCTGACTCTGTAAACTAATTAGAGAAGGCTGTAAAAGCATTGTGAAATGGCATATGTCTAAGTGCTATTGTTATTGCTATCTTCCACCCAAGCAGGCCTGAAAGGAAGGCTGGACTGAGTGGGAGTGACTGACCCAGTCACTCAGTGACTTCCTGAGACTGAACACGACTTCCGAGAGTCAATTAACAGGAATAAAAAGACAAGGCAATTCAACACTTCTTGATATTTATTTATAGATAGATAATTCAATTTTTAAAATGCTTACGCTTAGGTGAGTCTGCAGCAATATTGTTTGAAACCAGATATTTTCTAGCGTCATGCAAGGAAAAAATAAAACACCATGGGACAATATGCCAGCTTTTTTTTGGTCAAAATGCTAAGTTTATTAACAATCTAACAAAAATATTGTGCTGTTCTATGATTTTTTAAAAAAAAATTCTTGTATTTTGCTTGTTTTTATATCATTTTAATTGTTGTGACTGGTCTTGAGTCATACATTTGAGACGTGCAGTTATATAATTGTTGAGGGGAGTCTTTTAAAAGTCAAACACATATAAACACAACTAAAATGACCTTTTTAGGCATGCGGAATTGCTCTTTTTGAAATAATTACTGGTAAAGTATATCAAGTTTAGGGTGGGATGCATCACAATTTTATCAGGAAGATAGATTATACACACTTACGTATCTATGTACATATACACACAAAGATATACCTGCATACATGCAGAATTTTAGAATTAAATTAAGAATTTTAGGAATTTAAGTTATACATAAATAAAGATTAAATATACAGTACCTAAAAATAACAGTGCAATCTTGTGATTATGTGTGAATTTGGATTTATGTTGTTATGGGATGTAAAGCTATCTTAAACAATTAAAAACATACCAAAACACCTGGTAGTTTCACAAATTAATATGCACAGAATTTTAGCTGTGGCGTTTGTGCATTTACAATAAATCTGCTACCTTTTGATGCCTAACTTTTGTAAACATGTCTTGAATGGAAGCGCTATAAAGCATTTTTTAGTCAGACCCTCTTAACAAAAGTAATATTGAATCTCTTTATTATGATCATTATTCCTATAATTTAAATGTACTAAACAGATTCAATATTTGATTGATTGTGATTTATATGTATATGTCCCATATTTTTGCTGAATTTAAAATTAAGGAAAATTGGGATAGATCTATTTTGGCCTTATTCTGGCCTCATCAGCTAGCCATACCCTCTCACTGGGATTTGATATAGATCTATCTATCTATCTATCTATCTATCTATCTATCTATCTATCTATCTATCTATCTATCTATCTATCTATCTATCTTTCTTTCTTTCTTTTTCTTTCTTTTTAGACCGTGCATCAGAATTTCATTTTTTAATGTATTCATAGAATATGTATTCATAAGTGATGGTGATACATCCAAAGTCCCTAAAAACACTCTTCGATTCGATTCCGATCGCCAGATCTTAGCCGAAGGAAGAGAAAAGCAAAGGGTCGGCCCGGGTTACCCACCGCAAGCACCCCCCCTCCCCCGAACTATCGGGAGAGAGTTTCCGAAGAGAGACTGAGCTCCCGAGCGGCTCCCCTGGCCAGGCAAAGCGCCGGGTCGCCCTCGGGGATTTCCCACAACCGCCTAAAACAGCCAGCCAAGTGGGCGGGTCAGGACTCGTCCCTCCGTTCCCGGCTGGGACTGTACGCGGGGTGGTGCTCTCCCTTCCCAGCTCCGGAGGCACCGCGAGGTTGCTTGGCTCGGCTTCTTTTGACATTCGCCGGAAACGTGGGAGACTCCGGGAGGCCGGGAGACTTCGCCAGTCAGCCAAGGCGGCGAGCAAAAACCTTCGCTTCTCCAAAGGACGCATCTGAGGCAAGCTCACTTTTGTGGACAGCGGACTTGAGGGCGCCGGCGGAGGTGGAGGAGGGGGTGCTTCTCGGTCGGCGGGCGCCGCCAATTGGGTGTCCCCCATAGGAAGGTAAGGACTCTGGCTGAGGGAAGCTTTTAGTGGGTGGAGATTAGCCGGGGACAATTGGCGGGAATCGGGGGGGGGGAGGGGGGAGTGGAAACGACGCGATGAGGAGACCCGAGAGACGCCTGGCACGGCGGGCGCGCGCGTCCTCCCTTATTTTGGGGGGTGGGGTAGAGCTGGCGTATTCGACCCTTCCATTGACTCGGTCCCAAGGCTCGCTAAGGTTATAGCGGGACATAATAAAACCATCATTTTTTTTATAAAAAAATAATAATTTTATTGTATTTTTATTTTGCGCGCGAGAGGAAGGGCTTTGCGCAACTGGTTTGGAGAAGCTTCGGCGACGGCGGGTTGCGTGTGTGTGTCAAAGTGAGCTTCTTGTGGGAGAAGGCCCCTTGAAACGGGACGTTTCAATCCCGGACCTGTTTGCTTGTCCCGTGCAACTATTACATAAGTTATATTTCTTGTTGTCGTCGTTGTTCGGCGTTGAAAGGATCGTTTTTCTCTCTTGCTCGCTTTCGACGCAATCGCGCTTTTTTTTTTTGCGCCGTGCCTCCCTCGCCCTCTCCCCCCCCCCCCCTTAAAACATTGTAACAGCCAGCCATAATGCTCTTGCAAAATTGGGCACGGATTATACTTGAGTAACCTCACCCTTGTAGTGAACCTCGGGGGTGATTAAGTGCATCTGTCATATCCTGTGGTTTAGGCATTTCCTATCCTCCTGACAAAGTTTCACTGGAAGCCCTTTGAGGTGCTACTGTTTTATCACTCCCCCTGGGAAATGCAGCCAAGTTTAAAATAATAACAATAACAACATTTTTTTAAAATTTGGGTTCGAAAGAGGAAAAAAAAAATCCAATGCTTTTCTCCCCCGCCCCCCAATCTCTCCTTTTCTTAGTTGTACAGTACTGTAAATGTAAAAACGATATCATGTGGTCTTTTTACGCAACCTTTTGGAATGCCTTTGGAATAACTGGAAGGAGTAGCTGTGAACCTGACAGTCAGATGGCTGTTGTGCTTACTCAGGAGTAAGGTTGGTTAAGCTGTGGCACGAGGACTAGTGACACTGCCCTAGGAAAGTGGCAAGGTTCAAATGCAAGCATTCCAACCCAGAGAAGCATGCTTTGATGTGGAAAATTAAAAGATCAGTTGTTTGTTGTGTGTGTGGCTGCTGCCCTTAAGTGCAGGGAACCTGGGTATTGATGCCAGTGTGACTTTAAATGCCTTGTCTGGATCGCAGTTTATAGCAACTTTGTGCAATAATAATAATGGCATGGTTATTATTGGCTAAGAATTTATCTATTTATCTATTTTTAGAGCTCATGTAGAAAGGTTGTAGTAAGGCCCAGACTGACTGTTGTCATTTGTGACCTTCTATCAAAATGCATAATCAATGTAGTTGTACATTGCAGTAATTCAATTACTGCTGGGTAGTATTTTTAGAGGACAATATGGTTTTATGGGGATAAAGTTAAATATAGGATCTATGTGTCTGTTCTTTATCTTTGAGTTATAGGATAGAACATGCAATTATTTTGAAATGCAAGTGCTTTTAACATTTTCTTCAGTGTTCATTTTGAGGCTGAGTGCTCACGAGGTTCAGAAGTTAACAATGTGAGAACTTTTTTACTGCTTGGGTTGGAGACAGAGTTGTAGACTACATTGGGGAAAAAAACATCCCTGAAAAGACAGTTACAACTCATGATTTTCATATTGCTGTCAAGAAAATAACATGTCCATGTTCTGAAAGTCATCCCAAATCAAACTTGATTAGAACAAGATTTTAATGTTTTAAGCAATTCTTAGGGTGTAGCCAAGCAAAGGGGAGCTATAAATAGTGCAATTGGATGGTTCTGCATGTTTTAATTTTCTATTTTAGTGCTTTTCTACTTTTCCTTTCTTTGAAGGAAGGAAACCAAAATGTCATAACCTAATGCCTATCCAATTAAGTAAATTAGGGAGAGAAATAGTGAATTTCTTAACATCACCCAGCAGACTTTCTACAATTTCTGTGCTCAAAGTCTAGTATTCTTATAACAATTAATATGCATGGCCATCTATAGGTTATTCTAAGATTGTTGTGGAGATTCTCTGGTCTTCCGCTAATTCCCCTGATACAAATTACCAGCAGTTTGTCTTGTACGCAAATAACTTGAACTGCTACCAACCTGTCTTCCATTGAGGACCTGTATACTGCACGAGTCAAAAAGAGGGCTGTGAAAATATCTACAGACCTCTCACATCCTGGACACAAACTGTTTAAACTCCTATTCACAAAATGACGCTATAGGGCACTGCACACCAGAACAACTAGACACAAGGACAGCTTTTTCCCAAATGTCATCATTATGCTAAAATACTAATTCCCACAACAAACTACGGTATTTACTAAGACATCCTTCTCATCCTTCCTAGTACCTATCCCCTCCCGCTTACAACTTTAACAATGTTGCTTGTATTTTAACGATTTATATTGTTTTATTTGTTTCCTAGTACAATTTGATTGCTTATTAGTAACCTATCATCACTAAGCGTTGTATCTTATGGTTCTTGATTAATGTATTTTATTTTTTCTTTATGTACACTGAGAGCATATGCACCAAAGACAAATTCCTTGTGTGATCCATCACACTTGGCCAATAAAGAATAAAGAAAGAACCAAAGAAAAGACACTTCTGCACATGGCAGGATTAGCCACAACAGTGATATAACAACAGCTTTGGGAGATTAATTTCTTTTTAAAAAAAATTAAGTAGCAATCCTGTAAAATGCAGTAATGTGAAATGACCAAAGGGAAGACCTCTGATATCCTCTTCCTTCTTGCACTTTCTCCTCCTCCATACAAGGCTGGTCCTGGCAGGCTCCCAAACAGACTTTTGCTCCTGTCAAACGATTGCATAAAAATCATATGGCACATCCAGAAACTTTGGTATTAAGGAGGCTATCATACTATTACAGATTTCCCTTCAACAGGCAGAAAGATTTGGTCCTATTGCTCCATACAAGTAGTCCTCGCTTAATGACCACAATTCTTCAGAGTTCTTCAAATGGTCTAAGTATTTCTTTTAGTGACTGCCAAAAATAAGGGAACAGAGTACAAAAACCATGGGAACTGAGATTGGAATCCTCCAACCTTTTTTTACAGGTAGTCCTTGAACACAATTGAGCCCAAAATTTATGTTAATAAATGAGATATTTGTTAAATGAGTTTTGCCCCATTTTTTGACCTTTCTGGCCACAGTTGTTAAGGGAATCACTGCAGTTGTTAAGTTAGTAACCTCGTTGTTAATTGAATCTGGTTTCCACATTGACTTTGCTTGTCAGAAGGTCACAAAAGGGGACCACATGACCCCTGGGACACTGCAACTGTCATGAATATGAACCAATTGCCAAGCATCTGAATTTCAATCATGTGGCCACAGGGATGCTGCAAAGATCATAATTGTGAAAAATGGTCCTATGTCACTTTTTTCGGTACCATTGTAACTTTGAAGAGTACCTAAATGAACTGTTGTAAGTTGAGGACTACTTGTATTAACAGAGTGCGCTTAAAACTACTTTTGAGCAATGCTTTAGGGAGACTATCCAGCACACAGCTGGACATGCTGCAATACTTTGGAAGAATAAACTGATGAGAGATCCAGAGATTATGAGGTCATTTCCAGCTACTGTACATGCAGAGAGTCTATAAGCCTCTTCTTAATTAGAATTTCTCTTGCCTGGGCATAACCTGTTCTTATCAGTCTTTGGGGAGGAAGTTTCTGTAGTAAGTCAGTCAGTCTGTCTGTTGGTCTCTGTCGGTGTCTGTCTGTCTGTCTGTCCGTCCGTCCGTCCGTCCGTCCATCCATCCATCCATCCATCCATCTGTCTATCTCTCTATCTGTCTATCTGCATATTCAGATATACCGGTATGTATCAAAGGTATGATGTATATTGATACATCAAAGGATGTATCAAAGGTATCTTCAACATAAAAACGCTGAAAAATTATTTCCCCCCCAAAAGTTAGGTATCCTATCCACGCTCTAGCCCTGCCTCTAAATGAAATGCAGCGTAGGGGTTGCAACACATCCCTTGAAAACTTGGTTTGAAATAGAGGTTTCTCCTTTCTAAAGCCAGATTCCTCTCCATGGATTCCTCTCCATGTGGCTAAGCCTCCATGAGGCTTAGCCACAAAAACATGATAATAATTATACTCACCTTGTGTCGGAAAATTTTTAAAAAGACAAAGTAACTACAAGTGCTTGTTTGAGCCTTCTGGATGTTGCAGATCATCAAGATGTTACCAGAAGAGAAAACTACATATCCATATGTTGTGCCAAAAGATTTCTCTCTCTTCCTTCTCTGAAAGCTCTCAAGCCCAGGAGCTTTTGTAAGTTAATTCAACAGCTAGGTAGGAAAGATGCTTGAATCTCAAAAGAGAGAATATTCCCTGTGAGTCAGAGGTGGATCATGGTGCAATGCTTTATCGCAAAACCAGTTCTCATGGCTGAAATACTGTTCTGTGAAATTTAGTTCTTCATAAAGCAAGACATCAAAGTAACAATTCCACAACCAGTTCCCAGTTGAAAAAGATAATTTCTGTTGACTTGGCATGATAAGATGTCTCAGGTGACTCAGTGGGTTGGTTTTAGATTCTGGATTTGGAGCTGCTAATTCTTGTCTTGAGCACCTCTGAAGAAAGTTGATGGAGCTTTCGGGCACAGACTTAGGGAAGGAAAAACTTTATTTGATTCTATCTATTGTTCAGCAATTGTTGAAGAGACTGAAGGAAAAGGGGGGAGAAAGGAAAGAGAATATGTCACTACTACAATCTCAATGCCTGCATCCTATGTTTTCAATGTTATTGTCACTACTATGACAGTAATGACTAACTCTGTCATTACTACATTTGTGAATAATGTTTTCTTATGCTGAAACCATACAAAGGACCAAGTTATAAAATGCTGTATATCCTTTTCTTATTTAATACTTGGGAAGCATTATCAATTTATTTGGTTTCATGTTATTTGAAAGAGGACGATTCGGAAGCCAAGTGCAATATGTATACATAGTTGTCACTCCAAAAATGGTTGGTCAAATTCCTTGAAAGCCATAGAACTATATTTTTTTCCTAATAAGGAAACTTGGCACATTCCACTGTGTTTTAAGCTAGTACAAATGTAGTGCTTACTTTATTGGCAATACATTGGCCTGCTGCCTTTGCATAGAAGTGCTGAAACCTATTTCATCTCTTCCTTTTTATTTATATTTATTTTAAAGTCCAAGTTCAAAGAGATTAATAAAGAACAATTTAGTTCTAGGATATGTTACAAATTTACTGCAAATAATTTGTTATAGGTGTGTAGGTTTGCTGCTTTGTATAGCTTGTGAAACGTTTTGGAAACATTCTTTGCTCATTTTAGGCTAAATCCTTTTACCTATTTTAAGCAATAAAAACTTTTTAAGAACAAGCTTTTCATAATAGGAAGAATTAAGGCTTAGTTTGTGTCATACTGAATCTGGAAATTTTAAATTTTGAATGATTAATATTACTGATACTATTTGACAAGTGGCAAATTCTGTACAGTCTAAGGTTTGAGCAGACATAACAAAATAACACAACTTAAAACATAGGAGGAACATACTGAACTTCTCAGTGATTGACAATAATTTATGATTTCTAACCTCTTTTCTCAAAAAAAGAGCGAGGAAAATTTGTTGGAATCCTTCATTAAACAATCAATGCTGGAATTATTAGTATTTAAAAGTGACATTGAGTTTTACACATATCTTGAGGCCATTTTTAAAAGCATCAATCTAGTTGTTTTCAAACACGTTGGAATCAATACGTCAATTAAAAAAATGACAGCATGGGGTAGGTCTCTATTTATGTACATCCATTTGTATGCTGCCTATTATGATTCCAGTTTATTAAACAAAAAGCAACCAAACAAAATTGATAAAAGCAAGAAACAATTTTTGTTCCTTGGAGAATGATTTTTATCAGCCTCAGAATAAACCCTTAGGGGTTTGGGGGTTTTTTGGGGGAAAAACTGTTTTAATAGAACAAAAGGGAAGTATTAAAAGAAGGGGACTGGGAAGAATGCTCCTTTGGGTAGGAATTAAGATCAATGTATGGGAGGGGGTATTCTTGAATTTATGCCTCTGATCCTTAACTTTTAAAGGGGGAGCCCAGCTTTGCAAATAAGCACTCAGTATTTTGGGGTTTATGACCTTATGTTTTAATTACCGTAATTAAAGTCCTTTAAAAAATATTTTTATGAAAGATTAAATATTTTTATGAAAAAAAATTAAAAGATAAAGCCTAAAAGTGAGAAAAAAGGCTTTAAAAAGGTGGTGAAAATGATAGAGCATACAGAAAGAAAGAAAGAAAGAAAGAAAGAAAGACATTCCCAATGTTCTTTAGAGCTCTTATAGACCTACTTGAAAGCATTGCTCCCTTCAAAATTACAAAGCAGAGTCCCTTTCTGTCCATCTCCCACCCATATTAATTGATAAATGCAGATAACATTATTTTTATTTTTACCCATTTTCAGCAAAAAAAAAGTCCATAAAGGATTTCCAGTCTTTTATAAATAGTATTGTCTCTGCCTAATCGAACAAACCAACTGGGCCATTTGTAAAAATTCTTCCTTATGAGCAAACTTTAAGCTATTTATAGCACACAGATAGTCTTAAAGTGAAGAGAAAACCAGTCCCCTTAGTATTAAATTTCCTAAATAGTTTATCTAATCACAATTCTTGCTTTCAAAAGGATTTAATCTAATCCAGGGCCATCCATTCAAGTCAATCAATAAAAATACTTTTTTATCTTTTTGCTTCCTTTTTGTTTCATGAAAGGAAAAGGAGAGCAAAGTTTTTACAAAGCTCTTAATTTTTAGGGAACAAAGGACCTGCTCCAAGGCAGTTACAGCTATATAACCATCCACAAACCAGTACTTTCTTTGTCTGGAAATGCTAAATTTCTAAACTCTAGGTAGCCAGGAGTTAAGCTGTAGTTTTTCTACAAGAGGAAGAAAAGGAATTCCATAGGCATTTTTTTCACACCTGACAGTCATGTGCAAAAGGTGATTTCTTTTTCCTGAGTTGTCTTAACACTCACTTTGGAACAAGCAAAGTCTTTTGCTAATGATGACCAAAAAGGCAAGCTGCCAAATAACAAGAACTCAGCGAGTATCTATTTAACTATATTGAACTGAACACATTGTTGCTAAAGAGGTAGATACCCAAAGCACAAACCACAATAGACAGAAATACTGTACAAAACACAACAAAGTGTCTTAGATTTTGTTCTCCTTGGTGTTGAAGATGACACTTTTGGGAGCTATAAAAATAATTGCCAGCCAGTGAAGAACTCCCTTTTCAATTTCAACAAATCTATAAAATATAAGTCAGTTCTTTGTTGTTGTTGGGTTTTTCTTTCTTTTAGTAAACTCTCAAGGCACATTAACTTATTTAGATCAAAACCGAAGTTCAGTCCATCCTGCAGAGCCATTTCTATAGTAACTTTCACCTTATGAAAACAAAGTACTTCCTTTTCATAAGGTAAGCGTTACTTTAGAATTGTCCCTATTTGATGGATAATGACCAAGTGATTCCTACACGTGCACATCATGTGTTACTAATATGCTTGCACACAACAAAGCCAATCATCCTAACCTTCCCCATGGCTATCCTACAATAGTAGCAGGAGCTCCTGATGGTGTTTCTGTAAATGATATGACCAGGGAGTTGAGGAATTACTTCTCGTGTTCCCTTGAAGCAGCAGTTTATATCCAATGAAACTTAAACATTCAGTTCTTAGGAAAGGATGAGAGAAATTCTTGGCTTGCAAAGGGAAAGCAATACTTTTAGTTTGATCTTTCTTGAAAATACCTTTTCTTGGTTACATAGTTTAGAATCACAAAAGTTAATCTTGTGTAACATCTACAGGGGGTATGTTAACATTCAATATATATTTGTAGAAAATAAGACCCTGTCTTATATTTTTTTGACCTCTGAAATAAGTGCTTGGCCTTATTGCTATGCACTCAAAAGGCTGATTGGGCTTATTATCAGGGGATGTCTTATTTTGGGAGAAACAGGATAGATATGTATACTGTATATATGCATATTAAATCTGTCTATCTTTATATCTGTCTGTCTGTCTGTCTGTCTGTCTGTCTGTCTGTCTGTCTGTTCTGTCTGGGTGCCCCCAGACTTCAACACCAACTGGAAAAAGCAGCCAGACACGCTGGTAAAAGCAAAAGCACTTTATAGTTTGAAAAAAAAACACAGAGAAAAACCTGTTCTTCCCAACAGGCAGGCTATCAGACTTCACAGCAGAGTCCTGATGGCCAGACAATACAGCAGACTTCTTGCTGGCACACCCACCACTGTAGAGAATAAGACCCACACCTTTCCCCCCCAAGGTTTCAGTATTCAAAGTCACAAACCAGAATTCCAAGACACCAAAGATCACAGCCAGGTCCCAGGACTCCCAAAGATAATACTCCACAAGCCAGGAAGGGTGGGTCTGCCTTTTCAGCCTTTCCAGAGAGCACCACACCCAAACCCAGCTGTTGCCTCTTTAGTGCTGAAAGTACCTGGCTAATTGTCCCCTTCCTTGTGTTGCTCTTCTCTGCCGGAGATCGATTATTGCTTGTGCATTTTCATCTAAGGAATCCAGGCTGCTTGCTGGGGAGAGCTCCCTCTCGGGGGACTCTGGCTGTCCTCCCTCTCCCTCAGCCTGAGATTCCTCCTCCCCGTCTGCCTGAACCTCCTGTTCCTCATCCCCCCCTCTGAGCAGGAAGCCGGCAGAGGATCAGCCGTTCCCTGAGGGGCCTCAGACGGAATCACAACACTATCTATCTATCTATCTATCTATCTATCTATCTATCTATCTATCTATCTATCTATCCATACCTACCTACCTACCTACCTACCTACCTACCTATGCATTGACATATAACATTTATATTCTGGATCTTGAAAAGATTTGCCAATATAAATTGTATGACCTCCCTCCAGGATGCTCGTTGATTTAGGTAAATTATGTTTTAAATCATTTACTATATGTCTTGGCTTATAATCGTTTTTTACACTTAGGACTGTTGCAGTATCCCTGTAGTTATGGAATCAAACCTCAGGTACTTGCTTGGCAGCTTGTTCATATTTAAGATGGTTGCTGTGTCCCGAGGTCATGTGATCACCTTTTGACACTTTCTGACAAGCAAAGTCAATGGGGAAGCCAGATTCACTTAACAACCATGGCTACTAACTTAACAATGATTCACTTAACAATTGTGGCCAGAAAGGTCATAAAATGGGGCAAAACTCATTTAACAAATGTCTCATTAACATACATTTTGGATTCAATTGTGTTCATAACTCAAGGACTACCTGTAAAAGAGAACTGGAGAATTCCAGTCTCAGTTCCCATGGTTTTATATTCTGTTCCCTTAATTTTGGCAGTCACTAAAAGAAATACTCTGAATTTAGGCCCTTTGAAGATCTCTGAAGAACTCTTGAGGAGATGGGAAGATCACCAAAAATGGAGGATGATTATGTTTTAATGGATCTTGTGTTCCCAATCAGAAAGGATCCAAAGAAGATCTAAGAAGATAGTTGTTTTGCTAGTTGTGCAAAATTAACAACTAAGCAAAATTAAATTAACTGTAGGGAGGAGTTAGTAATGCATAACTAACTGTAAACATTTAGATACAGTATATATTAGGCACGCACTAATATACCGTAGTAGCAGTAGTGATACTTTACATAAAACAGATTAATCATTGGAGGATAGAAGGAAGTAAATCATAAACTAATTCCTTTACTGCATGCCAAGCTTCTTCAAAATAAAATAAAGGAGGAGATGACTGGAATATTATCTGCTTTTCTATTTAAATTAAATGCGGTTTAATGATTAATCTTTAGATCTGAAAGAGAAACTATGACTTTACTATCTCTTGAATTATGCCACAAATAAAGACAATTTTTTTTGTTTATAAGAATCTCTTTTTCATGCTGGAATTTTTCTGCTTGCATTCTGAGGGTCTCCCCCCTCCCAATTATGGTGGCTTAAATATTCATATGGCAAAATGAGCCAGGTGTATGAATAAGTGCAACACAATGTGTTCCACCGCCTCACAAATGATGTTACTTTTCATTTGGTGAATGAATGTGGAATCATCTCTCTCTCCTTTCCTCCCCCCCCCCCCCCCAGTTAGTTCTACATTAATATGTAGATAAGGCCAAGCAAAGGTGCATAAAACTTCATTTGGTTATCTGTTCCTGCCTCTTTCCTCTAGCGCAGGTCTGGGTGGTTTCCCAAAAATGCTGTTGAGGGATTTCATAGGATATGCTTGCAAGTGAATTGGATGTGCTCAGGCAACAAAGAACCAAAGAGAATTTATCAGAACAGTTTTATCAATGTGCTTTGCTACTTGAACAAGATATTTGTACATCCAACCCACTGTGCATTGCTTTCTAATATCACATAGCCTTTGTTAAGACTGTAGCAGCGCAAGGGATATAGTATTGGTGTATTTTCTTATAGGTAAATAGCAATTATATTGCACCATTTATAAAAATTCTAAGGCAATGTAAAGCAATCATCAAAAAACCTTAATTAAAAAAGCCATGGAAGGCAGAAAAGAAAACAACCAGAAAGGTACACCTAAAGTATACCATGCATTTCATAGAAGTTACAAATAATTTATACATACTGGCAGAATAGTAGGCTTTAGGTTGGTGCATTTGTTCAGGTTACCAATTCCATATTTAGAACTCTTGTGACCATTACATATAATTTCTACAATGGGTTTTTTGTTCTCCAAAATTAAGAATGCAGGTATATTATCAGGAATGAGTCAGGTATGCCATTTAATTCTCCAAACCTTTGCATTATTTATTTTAACCATCCTGGCTTCTGATATTTTTTCCTTAAGTTCATTTGGCATAGTGTCCTTTTTTGGTTCTGCTTGATAACAGCACTCAGTTCTGTCCACAACTGTACAGAAATGCATTTAGAAAATAAGGTACTTTATTATCTATATTAATTTAATGGCTGTTGTGAAAAGGGTTTTAAGATCTTATTTTGAGGAAGGATCACATTTATTGAGTGATCCAGACCCAAACTATGTTATACTGTAATTATTATTTTTAAAAATTAGCAGCTGATTTTGTAATTCATGATTTTAGTGAATAATGTTATGTCCTATTGGTGAACAACATGTTATGATACAGTTTAAGTATAAAATCAAACTAAACTTTGACACAGTATTCATGGCAGGCAGGAGGGTGGGATGGTGGGAAGGAGAGAGAAGAGAGAGAGAAAGAGAAAGAAAGGAAGGAAGAATCATTGCTCTGTTTTTCTGCAACTGTAATTAAGCCATGAATGAAGGGGAAAATATTTTTGCCAGTTATACTTAAAACTCCAAATGGAGTATTTATTCTTTACCAAAGATTTGAAGGCAGGGTGCTTGGTCTGGAAAAATGAGTGTTGTGCCAGATTATTCAGGGACTTGGGTTGCGTATGTTTCTTCAAGTGATTCAACAAAGATTCATGGCATAGCCTAGATTCCAAAGCTCCTAGGCAAGCTGACAGTTGCAAATATCCTTTCCTTTTGACAGCAGCCTATGTCACTGTAGGGGAATTGGTCTCTCTTTCAATATGTGTAGGCAAACAAACAGGAACCTTTTCCAGTAGTGCTGTAAGATCTGAACATAGGAAGAAATGTGCTTTATGTTCGAGTTGCTCCCCTACAAAAAAAAATAGTTTGGGGACTTTGGACTGAAGGTATGAGTGTCGCAGCTTTTTGTGTCAATAAGAACTTACCGTATTTGCATTATGGGATAAAGGAACATTAAGAATTCAATGATTTGTGAGATCAGAAATCTAATGCATTTTTTTCCTGCCACCTTTTTCTTACAGATTTTTTGGTGGCATATATTGTCATTATGAGATGTCGTCTCTCAGTGCTTCATTTGTGCAAATTAAATTCGATGACCTGCAATTCTTTGAAAATTGTGGTGGCGGAAGTTTCGGGAGTGTATATCGAGCCAGATGGGTATCTCAGGACAAGGAGGTGGCTGTGAAGAAGCTGCTAAAAATAGAAAAAGAGGTAAGGACCTGAGCATTACATTTACGCTTTGAACTGGAAGTTATAGTACCAGCTCTTTGTTTTTGGTGTTCCTGAGTTCTGAGATATGTTTTGTCCTTCAATTCTCAAGAATATAATACTGGGAAACTCTACTATTAACAAAAACTAGAAAACCATTTTACAGCACAATACTTTGGACAGAATAAATTTATTAAAACTCAAACTTAATATAGTGAGAATGTATTAAACTGTAAATATAGAAAACAAGATGTTGAAGAGTAGAGTAGAATCAAATCATTTTCATTTCTTGATTTTTAAGGAGGTGTGCCATGTAAATAAGATGTTCTATCTTTTGCTAAAATAGATGCTGCTCCAGGATTGGCTTTTGGTACCTGGATTATCATGTCATGTTGTCATGTTGGTTTTCTGGGAATCAGATGCTTTTTATTGGGACATGGTTGCAGGCTTGGTGTGCAACATTGTATTCCAGCCAGACTTGTATTTTTGGAAATGTGTTGTAATACTACTAGGCATTCTCAATAAGAATCTATCCTTCCATTCTAAACCAAGGCAGTGCTGTTAATGGTCCTGAATTTGACTGTCCTGAAGGAGTAGGAAATTGTAGTAGTGAATATTTCTTGACTTGGATGGAGCGGTGATGGGGATCTATGCATTTGTGTGGAAAGGGATATCAAAGTTTCTCCTTAGCAATAATATATGTGGGGCTAGTTCCTGATGCAGAGATAATATTTTCACACTATGAAGAAAGTGACTTTAGTAGGAAGAATATGAACATACAATAGCAATAGCAGTAGCAATAGCGCTTAGACTTATATACTGCTTCACAGTGCTTTACAACCCTCTCTAAGCGGTTTACAGAGTCAGCATATCGCCCCCAAAAATCTGGGTCCTCATTTTACTCACCTCGGAAGGATGGTTGTGAGCCGCTCCGAGTCCTCGGAGAGGGGCGGCATACATATCTAATTAATAATAACAATAATAAGAATAAGAATAACAACAACAACAATAATAATAATATTTAATACTGTCCATAATATTAAAATATTTTCTGACAAGACTACTATTACTACTACTACTACGATACTATTTCTCTGCCATGAACTAAATATAGAAAGATTGAGATGTTAAAAGTATTGTTGGTTGACTCAGCCTTCCATATGATGATGATGATGATGATGATGATGATGATGATGATGTAAGGCTGAGTCAACCAACAATACTTTTAACATCTCAATCTTTCTATATTTATTTCATGGCAGAGTAATAGTAGTAATAGTAGTAATAGTAGTAGTAGTAATAGTAGTTTTGTCAGAAAATATTTTAATATTATGGACAGTATTAAATCCTCATTTCCAATGATTAGCCAGAGTAGTAGGCCCCAATTTGATATGGATTAACCAGAGAGTAAACCAAATTGATTCGTTTGAAGTGAGTTAACCTTTTATTTAGTTCGTAGTTACAACAGCCCTTGAAAAAGTGACTTAGGACTGTTTTTGTATCATTTTTCACAATTATTGCAGCTTCCTCATGGTCATGTGGCCCCCATCACATGGTCATGTGATTAGAATTTAGGTGCTTGGCAACTGGCAAGTTCTTATGATAGTTGCACTGTTCCAGGTTACAAATGTGATCACCATTTGTAGCCTTGTCAGTCAACTTCCAACAAGCAAACTGAATGGGGGAAGCCAGGTTTATTTAATGACCACATGATTCACTTAATAACTGCCTTGATTTCCTTAGCAACTCTAGGAAAAAGTTTGTAAAATGTGGCAAAACTCAGTTAACAACTGTCTTGCTTAGCAACAGAAATTTTGGCCTTGATCGTGTCTGTAAATCAAACACTGCCTGTTGCAAACCAAATTGCAACGTTCTTGTGAAATGTTCTCATTAAATCAACATTCCCTTGGTTGTCTTGGAGAATTTAAAGAAAAAAACAACAGTGGTAAACACAGAAAATCAGATAAAATACAACAAAATCTAGTTCTAAGTAGTCTTATAGTCTGTTTTGCAACTTTGTACAACAGCCAGTGCAAGACTCGTCTTCTTTATTTCTTCTTTATTTATAATTTATTTCTTTATTGAAAAAAATTGATGTTTGAAACTGAGAATTGAATGAGTATTTGTAATGTGAACTGTATGCTGAAGAAAATTCCTTTGAAGTTTATATCACCAATCTATTTCAGTTTTTATGAAACAGTTGTATAAATAGTTACTATAGTAATCATCATCATAATTTTTATTATGATGATTATTTGTATTTCGCAGGATCAAAAGACCACTTTGCTTCATACTTTGTTTTTATTATTTATTCATTGTTAATTTATCTCCTGACTTTATATGGCATTGAGTGCAACTTAAATAATTACAAATGCAAATTCCAAAGAGTAAGAATAAAAACAGTTCAGTTAAATTCAAAGCGGTATTAGTAAATCTAAATCAACAGTCTACTGTCAACTCTCCTGCTTCTATAGAGGTCTACTCCAGAGTAGATTTAACTGAATTCAGTGGAGCTTTCTAACTGAGCGGAATAGAACTGCACCCAAAGTAATTAAAGGACCTTTATTTGATAGTCCAGATTTCCCCCCCCTTTTAATGACCATGTAATCTCTTGCATTGAGCTGCCTAGGATTGAACTCACAAACTCCTGATTATGAGGTGATAGCTCTGCCTCTAGGTCACCATGCTGCTCATCTTATATTTTTGTATTAGTTAAACCAAAATTTCTGTGCTCTATTGCAGCGATCTCCAACTTTTTAAGTTTGGCAGCCTGGTGCAGCGCGGAGGAACTCGTGTGAGTGGCAGATACACATGCATAGCATTTGTGTGAGCAGTGCATGCATGTGCCCTCCGCTCGCACAAATGGACCTTCACGCTCACTTTCCTGCTCATTTCTCCCACAGCCCAGTTTGGAACAGGCCATGGCCTGGGGCAAGGATAGGCAAAATTGGCTCTTCTGTGACATGTGGACTTCAACTCCCAGAATTCCTCAGCTAGCATGATTGCCTCAGGAATTCTGGGAGTTGAAGTCCACAAGTCATAGAAGAGCCATCTTTGCCTACCTCTGGCCTGAGGGCTTGGGGACCCCCTGCTCCATTATGTGTTATGCAAGTAGACATCTGCTTGCACATTGTGGCTTGTTTTTACTTTGCTTTATCCTCTCCTTCCAAAATCTGCTTTAAGATGGTCCCGCATTAAGTTGAAGGAGTCACACGGCCTAGCACAAAGACATCTATTTTACACTTTTAAGCGTCTTTCTAAAAATATCTCTAAATGAAATAGAATTATAATTTTCTTTTTTCTAAAAATGATCTTTATTAAATATATACTTTAAAAAAAACAAGACATAACAAAGGTATATATAATGCTTAGTATCACGGTCATATGTATCATATTAAAACAGAGACAGAAGAAAAGAAAGAGGAAAGAAATAAAAAGAGATGTAGTGAAAAGACATAATAGAGAAAGAAAGAAAGAAAGAAAGAAAGAAAGAAAGAAAGAAAGAAAGAAAGAAAGGGGTTATGCCGGCTATTTAGCTGTCAATTCAGTAATATACGACCTCTGATTTAAATGTGTAGTTGGAATAAGAATTATAATTTTCATTGCCATGTTTTTCGCCTCTAATTCATAAATTAAAGGGCTTCATATAGCCTCTTCTTGCTAATTTCAATAGAGCTGAAGAGTCATATTTAGATAGAAGACCACCAGGAAATCTGAAGATTGTAAATTAGACAATCATTAGACAATTAGATGGGGAAACTGGAAAAAAAAATATATAAAAAGAAGTAGTAACAAATTGTGTCTGTGTTGCTGCTAAGAAATGTATATCAATATGCCCATTAGGCAGCGGTGAAATCTACCTACCTTCCCTACTGGTTTGGAAAAGCATGCTTTTTCATTTTCTGTGCACATGTAGAAGGCGTTGCGCATGCGCAGAGGGTTAAAAAATTGTGATGTCTGGGCAGGGGGCAGAGCCTCATGCTGTCACTGCTACCGCTGCTACTTTTTCTCCAAACCATTGGCAGCTGTCGCTACTGGTACACCCAAACCGGGACGAACCAGTAGGATTTCACCCCTGCCATTAGGTATCAAGATTAACCCAAGGAAATTCTTAGCATTCCCATTTTAATTTAATTCACATTACAAATGTCTTTGTCCTTTGCAGACCTAATCATCCTCAAATTATTTGTGAAATTCAGCCTTAATATAACTCTGTTATTAGTTGAAGGTTAATAATTTTGTTATGATTGGTTGTAACTTTTTATTTTAAAACCATTGAGATACCATTGCAGTTCCCTTCCATAATTATACTTTTGGCACTCAGTTTGGAGCCAGTTTCATTCTTGGAAAATTTTAATTAGAAAACACTCTGCTTGTTGTTTGTATCAGCAAATGTAAGATTTATATGGGTTATGGGAATTTCATGTGCTAATAGATTTTTTTTTTTTTTTAGATAAATTGAGCAGTTTTATAATTCGGCAGTAGGATAGTTGTATATATTGCCTGGGTTCTTGGAAGTGTTAGAATTATGTGTGTGTGGCATGTTTAATTTAATTTATAGCATATTGTCAAAAAATTCACACTAGCCATTTATTCTGTTTATACAGTAGATTTGCAACAAGAAATTACAAACTCAGTATCCCACTTTGGGAGAAAAGCTGTCTTAGTCTATGGTGACATAAAAATCAGGAATCTGGCAGCATTTTTTCCAAGTAACTGATGGAAAGGGTATATACTTTCGTGAGTTTATTTATTATTTATTTTATTTATTATTTAGATTTATTTATTTATTTATTTATTTATTATTTGGATTTGTATGCCGCCCCTCTCCGCAGACTCGGGGCGGCATGCAACTAACTTCATCACATATACTGAGTGATTAGACTGATGTAGGATTTAAACTGAAGAGAGAGGGTGGTCAAGAAAAAGCAAGAAAAAAAAGGTGTGGAAGAAAGATCAGGGAAGAGGGATTGACTATATGTGACCCATATTACAAACACCTGGTTGGTTAACAATTTTAATATTTATTTATTTCTGATTTGATTTGAGTTTTATGCCGCCCTTCTCCTTAGACTCAGGCGGCTTACAACATGTTAGCAATAGCGCTTTTTAATAGAGCCAGCTTATTGCCCCCACAATCCGGGTCCTCATTTTACCCACCTCGGAAGGATGGAAGTCTGAGTCAACCTTGAGCTGGTGATGGATTTGAACCACTGACCTACAGATCTACTGTCAGCTTCAGTGGCCTGCAGTTCAGCACTCTACCTGCTGCACCACCCCGGCTCTTATGTAATATGTTAAAAACCTATTGTATTTGTTGAGACTTTCTGAGATTGCCTGAAACCATTATGTATGGCAGTTCAGCAACTACTTACTTAATGGTGCTGTTAAAACAGTAAATTCTAAGTGTTCTGGGAGGTTAAAAATGCTTTGATATTACTTCAGTCTTGCTCTATTACTGATGTCAGACTTCTGTCCATTCTGTTCAAAGTTTGTTCTGTTTTTCCGACATAGAGTCCATATGGGCAGATGATGATTTATATCACAGTGGAGGAAGAGCTTCTAAACTTGTGGGTGAACTAATTGTAGTTTGTTGTGGGAACTGTTTGGTGTAGATGTAAGTTTGTTGTAGAGGGAAAGGAGATCTTAGGGTGAGAAATATCTGAGTTAATTTTTAACTAGATAACCTGAGACAGGGCTGTCAAGCTTGTGGCCAATGGAACAGATGCATCAGCTGCTGGCGACGCCTTCCCCCGATTGCCACGGTTCTCTGCGATGGAGGTGTTGGTGTGCCGTGACTCTCGGGCACTCGCTGCTTGTACCTCTGCAGTTGCTGACATTGCAAAGCCCTGCAGTCAACTACAGAGCACCGGGCTGCCTCCTGCCCCCTCCTCCCTTGCTCGCTCTCCTCCTTTCATCCTCCACCTGTCCTCCCTATGTCCTTCAGATGGGGGATGCAGGCAAGAGTGGTGTATGGGAATCCCCTGCAGGAACAGCCACCTGTTCCTCGGTGTTGCATCCACTGTCCCGCCTCCAGCTCTCGAGCAAAGCACAAGGGGGAAGAAACTCTTGCAGGCTGCCTGAGGCAAAGCACCTGCCCTTCCTCCTTTCTTCCTTCCTCCACTCTATCACTCTCGGAGGAACCTTTTGGCTGCATGCTGCAGGCAAGAAATCTTTCTATTTTCCAAACTCCATCAGACATCAGTTTTCGTGACTCATTGTGCCTGTGCAGACTCTTGGAGCAAAAGGGGACAAAGATTTCTTGCTTCTGCCGCAGAGTCTGGCTAGAAGTTTGATTGTCAGCTTGTCTTCCTCTGGCAGCCTGTGAAAGTTTCTTTCCCCTCCTGTTTCTCTCGAGAGCTGGAGGCTGGGGAGGATCAGTGGACACACCACCAAGGAATGTGATGGAGCTACAAGTCCCATGTAGGACGTGCATCTCATGGCCCATCCTACCCTGTCTCACCTGACTGGCCACCCCCAAATTGCGGCCCACTGTGAGATGCGCATCCTAGCTGATACTTGTAGCTCCTTCACATTTCATTGCCCATTGCAAAAGAAAACTTCTCATGAGTTTGAGAAGTTTGACTGAACTCACAAGAAGTTTTATCGTGGCGCAACACGTCCCACCTGCCAGAAATGAGTCTCTGTGAGACTTGTCATGCCACTGCCGATTTGTGGAGCAGGACTCTGCAAGGTTTGTGCTGTTGCATGCACGAACGGCAGCAGGACCCCAGCTATGCTGTATGATGAAGCTCGTGGCAGTCCTGCAGTTCGTGCATTCAACAGCACAACAAGCCTTACAGAGTCTTGCTCCACAAGGTAGTTGTGGTGGGCCAGCTGCTCAGCCGGTGCCAAGAACAGGGAGGAGAGGCGGTGGCGATGGGACATCCAGTCCCATGCTCGCTGCCTACTGCACCCCCAAAATAATAAGCTCTCCCCCCGATAATAAAGTTAAGGCCATATTTCAGGGTCAAAAATATAAAAGGCCCTGTCCAGGGGTGAAATGCTCCTGGTTCACTTGTGCCTGTGGGTCGCCGGAGAGCCAGTTGCGAAGGGAGCGCGAGGATGAGGGAGAGAAGGGGAGAGGAGAGGATGATCGTAACTACTCATTAATTTTCAAGATGTAAGTGTCGATTTATCAAGCCCGATCACATAGTTTCATAGTGAAGCACAGATGTTCAGCTACTAGATTTATATAACTATATAGCTTAAAAAGGTTATTGGATGAGAAGCAAACATCGTCAAAGAAAAACCAGAAACAGTTGCCACTTGAAAAAACACCTTTGGGACTATCTAGCTTTGGTTTCTTAGTCTTGGTCTACCTTGTTGGTATGACAATAATTCAGATCCAGAAACCAAATCTCCTATGGTTACTTCTAATCAGCGTTGGGCTACAAGCTGGAACGCTAAATTGTGCTCACCACCGCGGCTTGTAAGTTCTTGCGGGACCAGCGCGATTTTGCTGCTGCACTTGTGGAGGAAGCAAAACTGCGCACGGAACCACAGGTGCGCCTGTGTTTCGTCGAGGTTTTTTGCTTCCGCGCATGCTGAAACACAGGTGCACCTGCAGCTCCCTGCGTGATTTTGCTTCCTCCACCGGTGCAGCAGCAAAATCGCGCAAGAAGTTACGAGCCGCGGCAGCGAGCGCAATTTAGCATTCCGACTCATAGCCCACCGCTGCTTCTAATTCATAAAATTTAAATTGTATTCTTACTGTCCAAAAGAAATATAGATATTAAAGCAAATATAAGCTGGAACAATTTGTCTCTTAACACAATAAAAAAAATTAGATGAAGATCCTATACTTTCAAAGGTAGATGCTGGTTACACAGAGAGATAAAGTCTTCAAATAATGGATAGCTTGTAAGAAATGTAAAAAAAAAAGAGAAGGTAAAAAGGATTTGCAGTTTAGCTTGATACCTGAAGAACTCTTCACAATAGTAGAGATTCCGGTAATGTCTCGTATAAGTAGAAATTTCTGAGGTCTTGGTGGGTCAGAGAGCAATCAGGTTTGGCTAAACTCCAGAGGATTTTAGGATTTAAGTGGCTGAGAAATAAGTGCTTATAACAGACTGAGTGAA
Source organism: Erythrolamprus reginae (assembly GCF_031021105.1). NCBI lineage: Eukaryota > Metazoa > Chordata > Lepidosauria > Squamata > Dipsadidae > Erythrolamprus > Erythrolamprus reginae. The sequence continues at coordinate 191,260,806 of NC_091950.1, forward strand.
ATGCAGTCTAATAGTCATTTGGGGGAGAACAGAGGTTATGCCAAATGTGCGCTTGCTTTTTCCTTTCCAAAGGACAATAAGCTGCCAGATAAATTGACTTAGTCACAAAACATCTGTTTACAATGTCTACGGCTGAGGAATATAGCTATGTGAATACATGGTTGAAGTTGCTGAAGTTTTCTCCACCACCCCTTCTTCCAAAAGTTACTGAAGGCTAGATCAACTGATAGTACGTATTCTGATTTAAAAATCACACTTAATTGCCCTCTGCTTCTTGTCCAAAGCACTTTAGAATATTAGCTAGTACCAAAAAGTAATTCTAAAAATTCTGTTCACCCTTTTAATGAACAGAGTCCGTAAATCAGATTAAAACATTTTACATAGGCTGTAATTTTACGGCAGCAGATAACCCTGTTAATAACTTTTGGCATGTTTTTGTCTGATGTACTCATAAAATAATGCAGTGTTCTGTATTACATATTTATATGACAGAATGTTTTAGACTGTCCATGAGGCTTGCTGGAACGTGTAGTAGAGTGAGAACAGTTAATCAGTGGAACACTTTGCCTCCCATTCTGGGGGTTTTCAAGAAAACATTGAACAATCATTTGTCCAGAAGGCAATCTCTCCTGCCTTGGACAGGGGATTGGAACAGAAGACCTCCAAGGTCCTCTCCAGCCCTATGATTCTAACTTTAATATATTTAACTAAAGGGAAGAGACAGAAAAAAATCCTAATAATCACAAAATAAACTCAAAAAGCAAGTCATACACCTGTGGCTAATTTATAGGTTTGTTGTGGCTAATTGAAATCCCTTTGGGTTTCCTCTAAAGATGAAACATATCAAAAACACTGGATTATCTGAGCATTGTGTGTATTTGTGTGCATGTACTGTGTATACATACATACAAACATACATACATACATACATATTCACACATCTTTGTATGCAGTGTGTAAAGAGCCACTATGGCATAGTAGTTAAGACATCAGGTTAGGAATCATGACTTCTAATCCCACTTTAGACACAAAACCAACTAGCTGGCTGATCAAAACCAGCCATGGTAAACCACTTCTGAAATCTTGCCCCCAAAATTTGTTAGGATTAATCCTAGCAGGAGTCAGTATAGATTTGAAGACACACAACAAAGTGCAGTATGTAAGGCCATTTAGCTCCATTCCCCCGACTGCCATACCACCAGGTGCTTTGCTTTAGGGAACAAATGTGATGATCAAGTTCTGTTTATCTTCTTATTAAGAACTTAGGTCAGGCGTGTCCAGCCTGTGGCCTGCAGGCCAAATGAGGCCCTGGACAGCTAGTAATGCGGCCTGCAAGATCGTAAAAAAGAAAAAAAAAATAAAGTATATATTAACAGCCATTCTTTGTAAATGTTTATAAAGTGATTATTCCTTGCTGATAAAAGCTAGGAACTAGACAAAATATTTATTATCTTGAGCAAAATGTGTAGGGGATAAAATAAACAGAATAATAAAGCAATGCAGTTGTGGACTCATGAAGCTCCTCTCTGGCTATACAGTTTCTGACATTTAAGATGTGTCTGAAGAAAGTTTCCCTTTTAAGAGAGCAGCATAAACAGTTGTAGGGGAACATTGAGCACCTGTTTATGTTAACTGGGCAGTGAACATATGCAGAAAAAGGCTACCGCTTCAGTCACTTTTGTATAAATATACAATTGCAGGAATTGCTTCACAGGAACATGAATTTTTAGGAATGATATTCTGCATTGGCATCCTTTGGTCTCAAAAGACCATGGTATCATGCTCTGTATTTCCCAGAGCAGGAAGCCTGGGTAGGTTTGTATGGAGGATAGACTGTTACCTAAGCAGCAACACCTCTCCACATCTCTGAAATAATCCAATGGAATGGCAAAGCTACATCGCAGGAGTTATCAGAATGTACACAATCACAAACTGCTTCTGGGACTCCGGCTCCTGATTTTGCCTCAAGGTTTACTCCTGAAGCCTTTTCCAATTATGGATATAGCCACAAGGCAATGGAGGTTTGAAGTCAGAGTTTCCCTTCTCCTAGTGGTTGACCAGGGCCACTGTTCACTGTAAGCTGCGTGCGTGCGCACGCACTCGCCCCAAGATACCCCACACACACCCTTTTCCAAGGGCGGGTGCTCCCCATCCCCCTGCCAGCCCACGGGGGGCGGGGGTGGGGAGGCGCCGGCAGTAGACATGGGTGGAAGGAAAGGGAGCCGCGGCCGTCCCTGCCTCCCCACAGTGCCTCTGGCCCCCTCATGCCCCTGGCCTCAGCGCTGCTCCCCGCCCGCCCACCCGATCCGCCCCCTCTCCGGCTTTCTCCTCCCCACCTCCTGCCTTGGGACGCGACTTCTCCCGCGGTTGTTGAATTCAATTTGAGATGGATTCTGGAGCAGCAAAAGTTTAGCAAAACATATTGCTAAATAACTATGATAGATGTGTACGTTAATACAATAGTGTAAGAAAGAGCAATGGACAGGAAAATGGGAAGCAAACAAAAGCCTCAGAAATTAGTAAAGTCCATTTATTTTCCTAAAGCATATGCTTTTCATTTTAAAAAATATATCAAAGCAGTGCATTGTATAGCAATAGAGTATGAATTATGGTGCAGATTATGCTACTGTCTTGAATTAAGTTCAGCAGCATATGAACAAAATATTCAAGCATGAATAACTACATTTGCTACATCAGATAACGTATGATATTTAATTGTTACTTTTTATTACTTTTATTAATGTGATTGACAATGTAATCTAAATTATTTAAATGTACGCATTCAATTGTTGTCATTATATCGCCATTATATTAATTTTTAACTTTAATTGACCTTACATATAACCGTATCAAACTGCTACATCTTCTTACAGATACATTTTCACCCATCATTCTCGGTTAGATAAAATGGGAAGGGTATAGAAACATATAGTATTTCTTTATTAGGTTTAGAACTTGCCAAGTTACTAATGTTTCACATTATGTACAGGTGGTCTTCATTTAATAATCGGTGGGACACTTTGATCATTGCATGATTCACCTTGTACCTGCTTAGAGGCAAAGAAAAACTAAGCAATGACTGAGGAGGCAGAGTTAAAGCTACAGGTTTGCTTTGACAATTACTACCAACCTGTCCTCCATTTAGGACCTGTATACTGCACGAGTCAAAAAGAGGGCGGTGAAAATATTTACTGACCCCTTGCATCCTGGACATAAACTGTTTCAACTCCTATCCTTAAAACAATGCTATAGAGCACTGCACACAGAACAACTAGACACAAGAACAGTTTTTCCCCCGAACACCATCACTCTGCTAAACAAATAATTCTCTCAAGACTGTCAAACTATTTACTAAGTCTGCGCTACTATTAATCTTCTCATCCTTCCCATCACCCATCTCCTCCAACTAATGACTGTATGACTGTAACTTTGTTGCTTGTATTTATATTGAGTAATATGATTTGATTCCTAATATGATTTGATTCCTTATTTGTATCCGGACTGTTATTAAGTGTTGTACTTTATTATTCTTGATAAAAATATTTTTTCTTTTATGTATACTGAAAGCATATGCACTAATACAAATTCCTTGTGTATCCAATCACACTTGGCCAATAAAAAAAATCTATTCTGTTCTGTTCTATTCCCACTGTTCAAACTTACAATGGTGTTAAATGAGTGGTAGTTACAACCAGCCTTGACACTTACATCCGTTTGATCACGATTTGTGCCCTTTCTCATAAGTTTCTGGCAAGAAAAGTCAATGGGGAAGCTGGTCATAGGATTGCCCAGTAGTCCCAGGGCTATATTTGGTGCTACCTTGGTTCATATTTGAAGGAAACACAACAGCAACAGTTGTCAAAAACATTTGTTCTCTGTGCCAAAACGATAGAATCCAAGCAAAAGTTTAAATCAGTTTCGGGATAATTGCTTGCTTTACCTGATTCCCTCCAGCATGGCAAGAGTGTATAGTCCCAACACACATGGGAGAGGTAATGGGCTGGGGAAGCCAAGTGAGTTTACCTTGGATGATAGCCAAGGAGGAGGAAAGCTGCCTGAGAGCTTAAATTGTTTTACACATTACGTGGATGGTCTGTGCGATCATTTTTATTTTTAATTGTAAGAGAGATGCTATGGAAAGAGGATCTGCTTTACAGATGAGAGTGGCTGATTGGAGGGAAAAAGTCTTTTGGAATAAATGGCACTTCATCTGACCACAGCTTAAACTCTCATTTTTAAACACCATTACTTTTCCCCCTTGGTTAATTAATCTCCCCTTAAAAAAAAAAAGACAGAGAGGGCGGGAGAGGGAGAGAGTTACTGATAGCTATTTTCAAAGGCAAGGCTAATATTATCCTTTATCATCTTTTACAGATCTGGATTTTTCTTCTTTTTCAGCTCAATCCATGTTTAGAACTGCTAAAAGACGTCAGGGGGGGAGAGGGCACCGCATTGCCGTTTCTGCCCCTTTCCAATTATACATTCATCCCACCAAAGTACAAAGCAAAAATACAATTCCATTCTTTATGAATCATAAAGTAGGTTTCTTTTGCCCTTAAATTGGCATTTTGAACTCTGTTCATTCGTGGTGCAAAAGAGACATTGTGGGTAAAGGAATGAGCCAAAGAATCGGTGGGGGAAAGGAAAGGTAGCTCTCAAAGGAGTGATCTTTTGACTAGCCCAAGTTCAATCTTTAAAACAAAAAAAACCACACACACACACACACACACACATATCTCACTAATGTGCTCCCACAGCCACTTACTTCTTATCCTGGGAAACTTGAAAGAGGAAGTAAAAAGTGGTGACCCAAATCACATTTCTTTCGATAGAAGAAATTCAGCTGTTTTGAACACTTACAATCAAAGGAAGTGGTTTCCCTAATTATATGAACTATGTGAAAGCTCTCAGAATAGCTTTTCCGCCCCAGGATTCTTTGCACTTTAGAAGTTTGCATAAAAGCTCACATGGAGACTTGGATGCAAAGTGTTTGATTCAATTTTATTAGGCAGAAGTGTACCTACATTCTTAATGCTCGGCTTAACAGTTGGTTAGATTTGGACCACAATCGGATTTAGGTGATATATTTCTGTCCCCTGCCTTTTAAATGTTTCAGCACTCTTTGAAATGAGCTGTAGAAAGAAGGGGCTTAAGCTTTTTTTGTCATCTTTTCAGTAAAGTTGCCATCCTTTTGGCTGGATTTGATAATAGGGAATTCTGTGAAATAAAATTTGGTATTGCCACTGCTTCTTGAAATGAAATCTTAATTATTTTTTCAAGGTAAAAAAGAAGTAACGGCCTGTGATAACTATACATTGTAAATTATGTAGGTTACTATGTGTATATAGATATATACCCGCTAAAACCACCATTGTGTATTGGACAAAATAAATAAATAAAAAATAAATAAATAAAATGTATAGGATTTGAACACAGCAATTTCAAAATGTTGAGATTCGTTTCAGAAAGACACTACTTATTTGGGATTTTTGTTCTTTTTAATTCATAGACATTCTTTTTTCTTTTGTACATGAAAAATACTTTGGAAAAGTATTTCAAAACAGTTTTGAAAATCATACTCTAAAGTAAAACAATAAAAACTATCATCCTGATTAAAACTGATGTATTCATTGTATCTTTATGTCTTTATTTGCTCCATTTCTATTCTATCCATTTATTCGAATTTCACACTAGCTGATTACACTGTCAGCTACATTTTTTTTGAAGCTTCAGTAAGAATGGTCAGTAAAAACACTTTTTTCTTATTAAAACAATACTGATATGAGGCTGTAGGAATCTTATTTATTCTACAATCCTCTTTCCATTTACCTGGATTTAATGGGATTTACCAATGATCATGTAAAGGATTTCATTCTTCAAGTTTGACATTTCTGCACAATGACCTCATAGAGAACTTATGTATGGAAATAGAATTTGAACCTATATGATATTCTATTGTAATCCTCATGTTGCAATTTGATTATTCACATGGATTAAATCAGTCTAAAGATACACACTGTGGTTTTGATATATTTGAACATGTTACCAGAATCATATGCAGGGTATAGAACAGAATGTGTTATGTCTCTACATAGCTATCTGTAAAATATGACCATTTACTTGGATTGACTTAAGATAAATTAATATACAGTATATACACTGCTCAAAAAAAATAAAGGGAACACTTAAATAACACATCCTAGATCTGAATGAATGAAATATTGTCATTGGATACTTTGTTCTGTACAAAGTTGAATGTGCTGACAACAAAATGAAATTGATTGTCAACCAGTGTTGCTTCCTAAGTGGACAGTTTGATTTCACAGAAGTTTGATTTACTTGGAGTTATATTCTGTTGTTTAAATATTCCCTTAATTTTTTTGAGCCGTATATTTACAGTTGAACTCTGCACGAGGGGAAAGTAAGGAAAACACTTCTACCTCTTCTCTCATCTCTCTTCCGGATGGTTGTCACTGGATTCGACATTTGACGTTTAGTAGTAGTGGGTGTGCATGTAATGGTGCATAGGAATGACCCTAGGGGACGGGGCAATGGGATACAATCAAAGGATCAGTCAGATAAAAAGCTGCTTAGCCCACAGCAGAAATATTGGTAGGGCAAGAGGCTCAGCAGACCTTCCCTAGTTTTTTGGCTGTAAATGGGAGAGGAGAACTAATTTGAGACTTGCATGATTCATGCCAGCCTTACAAGGTAAACCGGACAGGAAATGCAAACGGATGAGCTAATTCTACTTTATTGTAAGGTTACATTAACCTCACAGGTCTGATAGTATTATCTCCAGCAAGCCCTGTGATCATAAACCCTAGTATGTGTAACTACAAACAGATCTTGATTTGCTTTAGAATATTTTGAGCAGTTTAGACAATTTAAACCCCTACTACTTGAGTCAGCATTGCTTCTTAAAATTCCTTGCTAGTGAGATTTTATTGTCAGGAATGATTGATTGTCCCTTTATGCATGGGTTGTCAAAAATAATCATTGTAAAATGTTTGACAGGTAACTCCTCACCTGATTTACAGCCATGTTTCTTGATAGTTGCTGTTTGGAAAAAAAAGAAAAGACTTCGGAGTTTCTTTGTGATACATACTTCAAGAAATATTCACAGTTTTCTCATATTTTACATGAATTATTTATACTTTTAATTCAAAGGTGATTGTGAATATTGCATTGCACTAAATATGTATTTAGTAATTATATTTTCCCATTATTATATTGCTACAAATATTTTGATGAAATAAAAATATCAGATATAAAAATGTTGTAATGAATTGCTCTAACCCTTGCTAATGAAGCCTGCAAATATTTTGCATATGATCATGTCTAAAGTCATGAATACATTGCTTTGTGTCAAAGATTGAGAGGAAGGTACACTCACAGAATTAAGATAAATTATACATGCACCAATGCTATTGGTAAAAGTTTTACTGGTAAGGTAGCCCTTATAGCAGATAAAATCTGAAAGAAGGCCAAATGCTTGTCAATAGTATTTTATTAATAGAGAAGATTCTGACAATAACTGTAGCTAAAACCCACATACCTTAAGTCTCTACGATAAATATAAATCTCCGACCAAGATGTGTAGAATAGATCTAAATCATTGCACCATCTGTTTTCCATAGATCATGCAAAAGCTGTAATAAGCTGAATCAGTTGCATAATCAAACCTTGATTTTTCAACATCTTAATTCCATTTTTATAATCCTTCTGGGTGATACATTTCCTACGGGTGCAAGATCCCACTGTGTACCCTGGCTATACAATACAGGTAAAATCTATATATAGTTAACAAACCCTTCCTCCCAAATGTTCTGTCAAGCTCTCTGATAGAATCCTCCCAAAAATGCAGAGATACAATTTCAGACACATACACGTTTGAAAATTCAAAACAATGTTCTTTATCATGAAAATTCACTTGAACCAAGCCCTCGTTTGGTATAGCAAAGAGCACTTATCTCCAAAGAAACTGTACTTGTAATTTGTACAAGTCCCTTATCAGTTCTGTGATACTTAGCTTGCAGATGTGAGGCAATTCACAGTCCTTCTTTTTTCACAAAGTGAAACACACTTTGCCCTGGTTTAGTTTCAAAGCGGGAAAAAATCAGCACACAAAAGGTCCAAGTCAGTAAAGCAGTCATGAAACACAACAATCAGTTAATCCTCCACAATGGCCAAACCCACAGGCTGCTCTTTATAGCAGCCTCACTAATTACCACAGCCCCACCCAACCACAGGTGGCCTCATTTTCATTGATAATAATCTCTCAGTTGTTGCTGCCTATGCATCGCTCTCCACATGCGTGGCTGTATCATTAACTCTTGTTCTGAATCCAAGGAGGAGCTAGATAATTGATCTCCTTCTGAGCTGTCTGCCACACTCTCCTCCTCCCTGTCACTCATGTCTTCTTGGTCAGAGGAGCCTTCATCAGCAGATTCCACTGGGGGCAAAACAGGCCTGCAGCATGTGGATGTCTCCCCCACATCCACAGTCCTTGGGGCAGGAGCGGGGCCAGAGCTAACCACAACACCAAATAGAATGTATTAGTGCTCTATGTATTTTTTTAAAGAACAAACTAATAGATTCGACAGTTGCAGATTAGATTGGGATTTTTTAAAAAAACCTTAAATATTGACACATTGCTTTCAAATTATTGCCAAATAAGTTCCTTGGTCATGTCTGCAAAATCACTTTGCTTCAGCAGATAGCTAATCTTGGTAAACCACCTCCAAACTAAAATGGGATGGGCCTGCTTGATACTTGAATAGGAGACCATTTGAAAATACCAGGGCTCTAGTTTAGTTTGGGAACATGAAACCATCATGGAATAAAGAATGAGCAAGCCCTTTCATTAACTGTTGTCAGAAAACAACATGAGTTTGTCCGCTAAGTCACGCTGAAGCATGAATTGGAGAAAACATCTTTTTAGATACAAAAGGTTTGTTTGTAGAATGGCTGGGTGCTACGATGATGTGACTATTGGACATAAACTAACAATTACTGTATAAGAATTACAATGTTCCTTTGTTAGCATGTTGATCTGTATTATGCAATAAAAACTAAAGGGAGAAGTGCTTTTGTAGAACATCATGGGAGAACAGCTGTTGTGAGACAACTTTACTGGGATTTTACTTCAGTAGAATTTTAAAATACTGTAGAACACTTGCGTGATATTTCTTTATCGGCCGGCAGTAATTTCTAAACAATATTTCTATTCCTATAATACTGAGGAGTCCTTGGTGCTCTTGGAGCTTAGTTATTTCCTTCCTGACGCTCCATTACCCGATTAGGTAAGATTTTCAGCGCTGGTGGTGGGTGTGGGGTTTGCTCTCTGTTTATACTGTACACAATGGCTTGCCCTGTTAATGTTAGTGAAGTGTGGTTTTTCTCCTTGCTAATCTTTGATGGGTATTGTTTTCTGAGTGATTGTTTGTCAGCTTGATTATGCATGTCCTTGGTAGTTGTTTGTTTATAATGTTTTCCCCCTCCCTCCCTTGGTTGTTTGTCTGCTATTAATCCCTGCTTCTCTGAATATAGGCTACTGAAGAGGATGTGTTCTGGGGTGGTTGTTGTTTTCTTCTTAATTTTTTTTATTGTCTCTTTTGAATAGTATATAAGTGTGGTTTATTTCTACATGTCTATTGAGGGCTGATGTGTCTTGTGTGCCAGATTTCCAGGAATTTTCTAGTGTTTTTGGATTTAGCTTGGCCTAGGATGCTCACAGTTGCCCAGTTTAAACTATGGTTAAGTCTGTCCATGTGTTGTGAGATTAAGTTGTTTTTTTCATTGTGCCTTCTTATTGTGTTCATGGATGTGCTGTACTAGTGTTCTGCTTGATGATCCTTCATAGTAGCTGTTACAGTCCTTATACTGTATGTTGTATTTATTTTTATTTATGAAGGTTAATGAGATTAACCATGTAGAATATATATCAAAGAAAAGAAAGAAAGAAAGGATAGGAGTGAAGATATAAAAATAAAATGCAATACATCAATGGAGGATAGAGGAAGAGATACATATGTATATGTACATGGAAGAAAAGAAATATGAGATATAGGAGAGACAATTGGACAGGGGATGGAAGGCACCGTGGTGCACTTATGCACACCCCTTACTGACCTCTTAGAAATCTGGAGAGGTCAATCGTGGATAGTCTAATGTTGAGGGTTACGGATTGCTACTATGGAGTCTGGTAGTGAGTTCCACACTTTGACAACTCGATTGCTAAAGTCATATTTTTTACAGTCCAGTTTGGAGTGATTAATATTAAGTTTGTATCTGTTGCGTGCTCTTGTGTTGTTGTGGTTGAAGCTAAAGTAGTCATTGACAGGCAGGATGTTGCAGCGTATGATGTTGTAGGCAATACTTAGATCATGTTTAAGACGTCATAGTTCTAAGCTTTCTAGACCCATGATTGTAAGTTTAGTTTCGTAGGGTATTCTGTTTCAAGTGGAGGAGTGAAGGGCTCTTCTGCTGAAGTATTTTTGGACATTTTCGAGGGTGTTGATGTCCAAGATGTGATATGGGTTCCAGACAGATGAGCCGTATTTGAGGGTGGGTCTGGCGAAAGTCTTGTAAGCTCTGGTAAGTAGATTGAGATTGCCGGAGTAGAAGCTACGTAAGATTAGGTTAATAACTCTTGAAGACTTTTTGGCAATATTGTTGCAGTGGGCTTTGGCACTTAAGTCATTTGATATTAGTATTCCAAGGTCTTTTACTGAGCGAGGGGTTGTCTGTGAGATTTTGTTTATTCGGTTTATGACGTTTGGATTTTTTTTGCCGATGTGGAGGACAGAGCATTTGTTGGTTGATATTTGAAGTTGCCAGTGTTAGACCAATCAAAGACAACGTCAGGGTCTTTTTGGAGAATAGCTGAATTGTCTGTGGTGTTGAAGAGTTTTACATCGTCGGCGAAAAGAACACAGGTGCTAGTGATATGATCGCAGAGGTCATTGATGTAGAGGATGAAAAGAGTAGGTCCAAGTACGCTGCCTTGGGGAATGTTGGAGATGACTGATGGTTTTTTACGCTTAGCCTATTAGGCATTTTGATTTACTTTGGATGTTTTGTAGGATTTAGTTGGTTTGCATGCTATATGTTTCTGGTTGTGATATGGTTTTCATTTTTGTGATGTTTCTGATGCATGGTAGCACTACCGTTTTCATAGTTTGTCTTGGCTGTGCTGTAGTGCATTGAATGGTCAGACTCTTGATAAAGTTGGGAGGATATCCATTTTGTTGGAAGATGTTGTGTAGGCAGTCTGTTGCCTTCTTTTAAAATGTTCTGGGTTGCTATAATGCATTTGTGCTTGTCTGAGTAATGTTCTTACACAGTTCCTCTTGTGGGAGGTTGGGTTGTTACTTTGGTAATGGAGCACTTGATTAATGTGGCTTTTATTTTCCCTATAATAAGTCATGGTAAATATTCTTGCCATGATAACACTAATGAACTCTCATGAAATGGTGATAAATATTAGTAATCATTTAGCGATATTCTGCAGCGCAGAATGCTACAGTAGTTAAGCACATCTAACCCTATAATTTTGTTTCATGAAAGAGTACCTCATGCTGGGAAATTTAGCTGATTTCTTAAATATGGTGTGAATTAGTTGATCTGATAAAAATTGGAATGCATTTTCTAGATATGATCTTGAGAATTATTCTCAACCTGAAGAAAATGCACCCGTGTTGTGACAAATAGATAAGCAAACAATAATAATAATAATAAATTCTCAATATGTTGATCTTTAAGAAAAAAAATCCATAACTGGTCATATCTTTATTGGGGCCAAAAAGTGAAGCTTTTATTTCATTGTTGGCCCCAGTGCAATTTTTATTCAGCTACGGATTTGGGATTTAAATTAAATCTCAAATTTTCTTTGACTGTTCTTGAAATGGGGTTAGAACAAACTGTTCTTTTACCCTTGGATGTCCTGGAGGCAATAAATTTACTTCCAACTCTTGATGGCCAACTCTAGAAATGGTGTATGATGATATATGATTGATGATTGTGACTGCCTTTTAAAATAACTTTTTTATGGGGTTTTAGTTTTAGATAATGTTCGACTTCTTTTTTTATTGCGTTGTATCTATTTATATTGTATTTTTATTATTGTTGTAAGCTGTCCTGAGTTCTTCGGGAGTGGGTGGCATAGAAGTCTCTTTTGTCACTCCTCAAAAATTAGTTCACTTGTGACCGGCATAGGGACCTTTGGACCCTTAGCTAAATATTTCTAACAAAGTTTTCTCCAAAACATTCTAGGATTAGCCATTTGCTGTAAAACTCTTCCTAATCATATCACTTTTCCTTTTTTCCTCCTGTCCTCAGGCTTTACTTCACATTAAAGCCATTCCATCTACAATGGATTCCTCCAGCTTTATTGACAGTGATAATGAGCAACAAAAGATAAACATTTCTCTGTGTTAGAGAACCAGAAAGATATAGCAAAACATGAGGCAGCAAAGTAGCTATGTAAAATAGCCTGCCCTCTCCTTGTTTGATTGTAGCCAGTGATGGGAGTTATATTTATGATTAACATAAGGGTAAAAGCAGGGGTAGGCTACTGCCCAGACAGGAGGGAACGCAGCAGGGTAGCGAAAATGAAGCTCCACCCCAGAGCTCCCAGTTTGCATTGAAAGATATTGAAAGAAAATGCAGGGCATCCTGCATAAGCCACGCCCACAGTGCGGTAGTAAAAAATTTGATTGCCCTTCACTGGGTAAGAGAGTTATCTTAATATGTAGGACAACGTTAGGGTGAACACCTGTTCTGTGAATGGACTTCCTATTGTTGTTTTTTCTGTTTAAAAAGGCATGTGAAAACATCCATTGGAAGAAAAATTGAGAAATCTTAGGAATCTAAAACTGTGATAAGCCTTATTTTCTTATTTGACTGCAATTGCAGGCCGTTCCATTAACTGTTCTGGGATGAATGAGGAATTTATTATTTGCTTTTTCAACCATAATTATAAAAGACGGAAGAATGCAACCAAAATTATACCAATCATTCAATGGGCTCTACCCTTCCATGGGCTCTCCAGACCTTGCTGACTAGTTTTGCGGGCATTCCAGAACTACCAACAGGGCTGGGGCCAACCTCATCTCTAATGTTTAATTGATAAAATGGAACCTATGCCTCTGATAGTTATAAAGTTAACAATTTCTAAATTTGGGGTGCAACTAGAACTGATAAATTAGAAAGCCACCGGTTTGTGACATTCCTATCCTTTCTCAAAGGTGACTCCTCACAGATACCTTTGAAAGATTGAAGACAATCTCTAATAAGCAGAGCTTCTACCTCATATCTTGATTGTCTTCAGGTACAAAAGGAAGCAAATAGTATGGGTTTGTGAACTTGCTTTGTGTAGTTTCATTTTCATTGGTTGTGACAATGTTATCACAAGCTAGAAGCATTGCATTTATTATTGCATTTATCTGTGATTTCTTTGCCTGAATGTAGTTCAACATAAAAGCTGTTCTCTGTGTCTTAATTGGCTGTCTTATCAACATTTTATTGGTAGCGAGGAGCACATTTGAAAATATTATATTTAATCCTACATCTACATGTCTTCATTATTTATTACCTAATTATTTTTTAAATTTATAGCCTAGCATTCCTCTAGGAAATTTGTGGCTTATATGGGAATTCCCTTCTGCTATTATTAGCAGTGGTAAAAGATTCTGAGTTTGTCAGCTGGAAAGCTGAAAGTCTGGGTTTGAGACCTGAGCTTCTCATGACAGGGTGAGGTCCCAATCCTGCCCCAGTTCCTGCCCAACAACAGTGGGTCAAAAGATTGCAAATGCAAGTAGGTTAATAGCAGGGGTGGGGTGGGTTCCAATTTACCTTGTGGCCAGTTTGCTCCTCCCATGGGGTAGTGGCTATGCCTCATGGGCGTGTACGTCCATGCACACTGCCAAAAATTCCACTCCCCCCCCAAAAAAGCCAAACACAAGATGGCAATGCATGTGCAGTGCTGGAAACACATTTTCTGTGCTTGCGCAGAAGAAAAAATCAGAAAAAAATCCCCCCCCCCAAATTTTTTATTTAAAAAATGCAGTGTCCATGGACTGGCACTGACAGAACCGCTTCTGTGATGTCACTGTGACATCACCAGCAGTTTGCTACCGGTTCTATAGAATCAGTGTGAATTGGAAGGAACCCACTTCTGATTAATAGGTACCACTTTGGTGGGAAGGTAACATTCCATGCCTCTTTGCCATATAGCCATACTGGCCACATGACAATAGAAAATGTCTTCAAACAATACTGGCTCCATTGGCCAAGAAACAGAGTTGAGCACCGTGCCCTAGAATCGGACATGGCTGGACAGGGGAAACATTTACCTTTAATAATTTATATATGCTGATAATTTATATATGCTGATGCCTTAGGAGGAACCCAGGTTTCTGTGGTTAAGCTAGTTCAGGACATTTATCACCCAGGTCTCCATTTCAACTTTTTATTAATATTTTATACTTGGCCAGTCTTGGAAGTATGTTCAGAAACTTCAGTTAATCCAGGATGCCACAGGAAAAGTTCCAGAGAGCACATGTTCTCCATTTTAAACAACTTAATATAGCATGTTGCTTTAAGCTTGTATACGGAGAGGGTGGCATACAAATCTAATAAATAGACAGATAGACAGACAGACAGACAGACAGACAGACAGACAGACAGACAGACAGACAGACAGACAGACAGACAGATAGATAGATTTCAATCTAGGCTATTTTTAAAAAAAATCTCATTCTGCCATATAAACCTTCCCAAACTTTGAGATCTTCACAAATTAATCTTTCAGTACTGATCCCATCACTACTGGAAACAACTTTTTAGTAGCTGCTTTTGCAAGTGCCAAGGAATGTTGAGTACTTTCCAAATAATAATAATAATAGTTATCATTGTGTCAGCAAATATAAACATGTTTATTTTAGCAGGGTTTTGATAAGGAAGCTCTAAACTAGTTTTTCTGTCAAGGTGAGTTTTGATTAATTGTTAAATGTTAGTTGTTTCCTTGTCTTAACATTTGTTTTTAAGCTCTTTTTTGTGTATTTGTTTTTAAACATGTTTTAATTGCTTTAATTAGACAAATGTTAATATGTATAATCTGTAGGTTTAATGGTGATTTCAGAATTTCTGTTCTTGCTAGCTACCTTGAGCACAACTATGATACAGATAATGATTCAGAGGTTTTGTGTTAATTATAGAATTATGGTTTTTTGTATTCACATCTGGTGTTTTTGTTACATTTTGAACAGGCAGAAATACTCAGCGTGTTGAGCCACAGAAATATTATTCAGTTTTATGGTGCCGTTATTGAACCTCCAAACTATGGCATAGTTACAGGTAAACTACAGATCTTCCTGCTTTTGTGATTATGTGGGTAATGTTTCCAAAGCACTGGATTTTTTTCAATATGTGTCTATTTTACTTGTGGTTCTTTTAAAACAACCTTCCTTCTTTTTTAAGTTGAACGATATGTTAATATAATTTGGAAAAAAAGAATTCCTTTACTCCTTCAAATATTATTTAATTGTAAGATCTGGAGTGTTTTTTCTGGAACCCAAATGGGCATAGTAGAATTTGCTTTGGTTAATTGGTACAGGCATTTTTGCAAATGGACAGAGAACAATATGTAATGTTTAGAGAAAATAAGAGTAATTTAAGAAACAGCAATTTTGCCATTATATTGGACTGACAGAAAGACAACTTGGGGGCATATCCTACATGTTACTCTTCAATTGGCTTCCAGAGCCAAGATAGATCTTCTATAACCCCGCCTCTTTTGCAGGGAGGGTACATCTCTATAAAAATCTTGAGCCAGTGTTACGAAAATCTAGGCCTATTAGAAATAAGGCCAAATGAGCTACATGAACTGAAAACATACTTCAATCTTACTTCTTCTGTCAACAAACTAGACTTACAAATTGACCTGAGCCTGGCAGGATCTATCATCTTGCCCACTGTAGGAACCACTAAAAAAACAAGCTCTCCCAACCTCCATATTCTTTAGCCTTTATGAAGCAGCTAAAACAGTGGTTCTCAATCTGGGGGTCAGGCCCCCTTTGGGGTCAAACATCTGTTTCACCGGGGTCGCCTAAGACCATGGGAAAAGACAAATTTCCCATGTATTAGGAACTAAAGCTTCTACTCTGGCGCCCTGGAACATATTTTTTCAATCTGACCAATCAGGTGTTTAAAGTGGGGATATCCCTCTGACCTTCCTGCCAATCAGCTTAAAGCTCTGTTGGGAGAATTGATGCTAGACTTATGATTGGGGGTCACCACAACATGAGGAACTGTATTAAGGGGATGCGGCATTAGAAAGTTTGAGAACCACTGAGCTAGAAACTCAGTTTTTGATTACCATAAGCAGAAATGCTGGTGGGAGACAAAAATACTTCTCTTCTTTTTCTTCTTCTGACATGCCTCCTCCAGTTCCTGATTCTTCTAGTCTTCTCTGATTAGAAAATACCAGTGATTGATATTGCTTGGACCCAACAATGCAAAATATACTGTATATTCTATATAAGATTCTGTTTCTCTCTCTGTTTTGAGATATCAATATGAATATATTTCACATATTTAAAGGTTGTATTGTAAACGTAAAACGTAAATAGAATTTCTGTTTCCAAGTGAGCTAGGTGGCATAACAGCTGATTTGCTATAGTGGCTAAGGCACCAGGCTAGAAACCAGGAAAGTGGGAGTTCTAGTCTTGCCTTTGGCATGAACTTAGCTGGAGCACCTTGCCTTTCTTAGACCTGATGTCTCTGAAATTTTTGCTAAGGCAGTTGACAAGAGTCAAGATTGATTTGAAGACTCTCTGTCTATCTTGAAGAAACATAGCATTTCCAAGGCGTCCTTCTTATTTATGGGGCTATCCCTGAAGAGTGTTTGGAGACTATAGTTGGTCCAAAATGCAGCCGCACGAACTGTTGTGGGTGCACCTAGGTACACCCACGTTACACCAATCATCCACAGACTGCACTGGCTCCCGATTGGTCTTGGGTGCAATTCAAGGTGCTGGTTATTACCTTTAAAGCCATACATGCCTTAGGGCCAGACTATCTTCGAGACTGCCTCTTACCATATAGCTTCCAGTGACCAATAAGGGCCCACAGCGTTAGTCTTCTCCAGGTCCCGTCAGCTAAACAGTGGCGGGTGGCGGGTCCACAGGTGAAGGACTTCTCTGTAGCTACGCTGACTCTTTGAAACCAGCTACCTCCTGAGATCTGGACTATCCCCACCCTACTGGCCTTCCAGAAAGCTGTAAAGTCCTGGCTTTTTCGGCAGGCTTGGGGTCGTTGATCTGATGGTGTACCATCGGAATTCAGCCATAAATGCCATGTATGGTTTTTAACTATGGGATTTAAATTGTTTTTAATTTGGTTTTTTTAGAGATTTTAATATTATTTATATGTTTTAATTTTTGTTGTGAGCCGCCCAGAGTCCCTAGGGAGATGGGCGGCATACAAATGGGATGGATGGATGGATGGATGGATGGATGGATGGATGGATGGATGGATGGATGGATAGATAGATAGATAGATAGATAGAGATAGATAGATAGATAGATAGATAGATAGATAGATAGATAGATAGATAGATAGATAGATTTGCCAACTGAAGGATTTGCTAAGGTCAGTAAATTTAAAGTAGATGCAAATTTCTTCTAGCTAAAGGTTCTCTCCCTTGCTCCGCCAAATGGTTGAGTTAAAATGAAATGAAATGAACGGTAGTTAATATGGGTTAATGTTCAGGAATGTGCTTCGTGCCATCCTTTGGCCACATTGAAAAGATTTTGTCTTTGTTCATTTCAATAAATTTTAGTTCTAAGAAATTAACTACTATATAGGTTAATATATACTTGCGGGATCACCTACTGAATCCCAGCAACCAATTACGTCCCACAGAATCGGCCTTCTTCAGGTCCCGTCAACTAGACAATGTTGTTTGGTGGGACCTAAGGAAAGAGCCTTCTCTGCGGGGGGCCCGGCCCTCTGGAATCAGCTCCCCCCGGAGATTCATACTGCTCTCCCTCCTCACCTTTCATAAGAGTCTTAAGACTCATTTATGTCATCAGGCTCGGGCGGAATAAATCTTAGCCCCTAGTCAATTAATGATTGTATGATTGCTGTAGGAATGGGTGTGATTGATTCTTAATTTAATTAGGGATTTTAGATTGCTTTGTAATAAATAAACAAAAAAATTAACAAACAAATAAAGCTAATACAGTAGTACCTTGTGATATGGACCCCTCGTCTCATGAACTTTTCGAGATACGAACCCGGGGTTCAGAAAACTTTTGTCTCTTCTTATGAACTTTTTTCGCCTTATGAACCCGCCGCCCGAAAGCCGAACCTGGAAGTTCGGCAAAAGTTCGGGTTCGGGTTCGGGAGGCTGCCGAGAAGCACTGCCGCCCGGCTGTCACCTTGCCAGAAGAGCCGCGGAGCTGTTGGCCGGTCGGGAAGCTCAAACGGAGTTGGAGAATCCCAATAGGGAATTCCATGTGCGAAGATTTGACGTCACGAAGACGTCCTTCCTGGCCGGCCGAAACGTGGACTCCAGGAAGGACGTCTCCGTGATGTCAAAGCTCCGCACATGGAATTCCCTATTGGGATTCCCCACCTCCGTTTGAGCCTCCCAACCGGCTGACAGCTCCGTGGCTCTTCTGGCAAGCTGACAGGTGGGCGGTGGAGCTTCTCAGTGGCCTCCCGAACCCGAACTTTTGCCAAACCTCCAGATTCAGCATTCGGGAGAACACTGAGAAGCACCTGGCTGTTTTTGCAATTTTTTTTTTGCTTGCACACATTAATTGATTTTACATTGTTTCCTATGGGAAACATTGTTTCGTCTTACAAACTTTTCGCCTTACGAACCTCATCCCGGAACCAATTAAGTTCGTAAGAACATTTTGTTCTACTAAAAGTACCCCACCTTTATTATTTCTATAAATAACTCCTTCCTATTCCTATTTTCCCCACAACAGCAACCTTGTGAGGTGATTTGGCTGAAAGAGAGCCTGGCCCAAAGTCACCCACCTGGCTTTCATGCTTGAACTCACTGTCAACCCCTTTTCTAGCCTGGTGCCTTAACCACTAGACCAAACTAGTACATGCATGCAAATGAGGATGATGTAATCTCTGGTTGTTCCCAGAGTTATCAAGAATAGTGTCTATGTGTATGATTAATGATTCGTGCCACCCTTCTTTTAATAACATGCAAGGGCAAAACTATTGGCTGCATAATTATGATTTAGATTAGTTTCATCAAATTTATTTATGAATTTCTTCACACTTAATGGGAGTGGTATTATTTTCATGGTACACACAATCTGACCCCAAGACTGATTATTTGCATTTTGTAACCCATGAGAAACATGTGTAAGTTATCTTTATGTCAATTTAATAATGTTAGGGAGAGATTATGCAGTCTCTTAATTTTTGCTGGCTAGTTCTTTTGCTGTTTAATGAGGTATATGTATCAATATGTTTATTTAATATATATTTAAATATTATTTCATTTATATTTAAATATATTATTTTAATTTTTTTCATATCAATCCCATCAAAATAAAAATTATTATTATTTTGTATTTTTTATTCTCAATGCTTATTATCTCTGTATTAAAATAATTTCCCTAATATTTGAGAACCAATATAGTGCAATAGTTAGGTGCTGGGCTAGAAGTGGGTAGAACAAGGTTTCTAGACTTCCTTCAGACACTGAAGGCAGGTGGATGACTTTGAGTCTGTCACTTTCTCTAAGGTTAGACTGGAAAGAAAACAACAACAATTCAGAAGTTGTTAGTGGCAAATCCCTTCTACAAGGTGACCAATGAAAGAGACACACCAAGAATCAATATTGACTCAAAAACATAAAACAATCCTCACAAACTTTCATTCATCAATCATATTGTACCTTCATAAAGTTAATGTGTTTGGATGATACATTGTTCAGTCTAATTGTTATTGCAACTGGATATTGTAGGTAATATCAAATTTGCTATTTGGTTAAAAATCAAAGATGGCTAATTATCGTGCATCCATTTATGTGCCAATTCAAGTGTATTTTTGCTCTTTTGTAACAGAATATGCTTCTGCTGGGTCATTGTACGACTATATTAATAGCAACAGAAGTGAAGAAATGGATATGGATCATATAATGACTTGGTCAATGGATATAGCTAAAGGTAAGTGAGATTTACTGACAAGTTAAGGGCAATAATTCATAAAGGATCAGAACCCTGTGCTAGTTCCATTTCCTATTCAGCCCATATTTATTCTTAATTATTAATCTGAATTAGTCATAATGTCTAAAGATAGTTCCTTAATTATCTGTCCTATGAACTCTTCCAAAACCTATTTGACTTACTAAATAGTTATCATGAGCTTTCTGAAGGTGCATTCTTTGAAAAGGCAACTGGAATTTCTTGTTTGGCTTGAAGACATTTGGCTTCAGTTCAGTGAACATGAAGAAGCTTCTTGGATGAGAAGTGAAATGTCTTCAATCAAAGCAAGAAAGTCCAGTTGCCTTTGGAAAGAAAGCACCTTTGGGACAACCATGACCTGGATGACTGAGAATATCCATAGACACCACATGAGCTTCCTTCAGGAATATAACTTTAGAGAGAATTTGAGAATACTTGGCATCTGTATTAGTTTGTTTTGTGATAACAGGAGGCAGGAGGAGCAAGGGGCAACTAAAATAAGAGGAACATTTTTATTTCTGTTTAGAAATAAGATTCTATTCCAGTGACTATACAGTGATACCTCATCTTACAAACGCCTCATCATACAAACTTTTTGAGATACAAACCCGGGGTTTAAGATTTTTTTGCCTCTTCTTACAAACTATTTTCATCTTACAAACCCACCACCGCTGCTGGGATGCCCCGCCTCCGGACTTCCGTTGCCAGCGAAGCACCCATTTTTGCACTGCTGGGATTTCCCTGAGGCTCCCTTCACTGGGAAACCCCACCTCTGGACTTCCGTTGCCAGTGAAGCGTCCGTTTTTTAGGGGAGCCTCAGGGGAATCCCAGCAGCACAAAAACGGGTGCGTCGGCTGGCAAAAGGGGTGAATTTTGGGCTTGCACGCATTAATCGCTTTTCCATTGATTCCTATGGGAAACATTGTTTCGTCTTACAAACGTTTCACCTTAAGAACCTCATCCCGGAACCAATTAAGTTTGTAAGACAAGGTATCACTGTATATTTCATGAATTAATAATATACCTAATATATGGGATTATTCTGTTTAATAGCAATTTCCTTATTTAGAGAATAAATAAATAAACAAACATGAATTTTCACATCTCCTCTGTTGTTTTAAAAATCAGTAATAATATTACACAGATGGGAAATATATGAAATGTATGCAGATTTTTTACTTTGTTTTGGTGTAAGAATTGACCATACAAGGTATATCCACGTGGAAAAGGATTTCCTGATATTTTGATACTGATTGCAAAGACGTTGCTTAGTATTTAGATGGGGATGTTGTCATGCAAAGGAAATTAGGTTCCCCCCCTCCACACACATTTCTCTAGCTGCTAATGCCCTGAAGCTGCCTTTTTAATCCATGTTTGTATGTATGTACCTGTATGATTTTCCTTAGTCCTGGCATTCTTGTGTTTAGCGATCTCTTAACAACAGCTTTCCTCACTGTCATGCTTTCTAGGTATTTGAGCTTATCATTCCAGGAATGTCCCTGTTAGCAAAGAGAAACCACCAAGAAACTTGAGTATGCGCACAGACTTCCTTAAGAAAATCTAGGGTTGAAATTTTGTGCTTGCAAAACTTTTTAAACTTTTTAAAAATTTAAAATAATTTGTATCCATACTGTTCTGTCTGGGTCACTCCGGAAGCTATGACCAACCCAAAAAGATAAGCCAGACACACCGGTAAAATTCCAATACAGTTTTATAATATTCAAGAGAAACGAAGCTAACAGAAAATGTCCTTACAAAGCAGGAAAACACTGGAACTCCAAATATATACACGAAGGCAATTGTCCATGCATCAATATAGGATTCTTGCTGCCAAGACGAGGCTGTAGATAACAGACATACACCTCCCACGATTCTTCAAGACTGCTGGGCCACGAGCCAGGAACAGAAACGCTGAGAAAACAATGCAGGTTACAGCAACTCCAAACTGATAACACTCCACATGGCTTCAAGAGCTTGCCTGCCTTATAAACCCTTCCCTGCTAATGAGGACCACACCCAAGCCCTGGTGTTCCTTATTCAATGCTGATAATATTTCTTCAATTGATCCTTCCTTTGATCTAAACGTCTGTGTCGCATGTCAGTGACAGCTTGTGCTTCGTCACCTAATGACTCCAAGCTACTGGCTGGGGAGAACCCCTCCCCGGGGCTCCCATGCTGTTCTTCCTCGTCACATTCCTGACTGTACTCTCCCCCGTCCGACTGCCCAGCCCCCTCCTCTTCGCTGTCAGCCTCCTCCGGGCATGGAGCCAGCAGAGACGCAGCCGGTCTTTGATCTGCCTCAGGCTGAACCACAACACATACCGGGGAGAATGCATTTCAAATACGGTGGATGTTATTTATTTTTTATGAGTTTGTGGAAACAACAACGCCACACACACACCATGATATATGCCTATGGAGTTTAACATTACTAGTAATGTACATTCAGACACAGAAACTATGCCACACAATGGGAAGTCAACCTGGCGATATATCAGTGAGAACCACACTTCAGCACTTCAGCAGCCTGGTCATTGATAAAACAGTATTGAATAAGCCTATGCTTATACCCACAGATGTCAATTGTTTGCTAGCCCAATGTAGCAAAATAATTTTATAAACTTGTTTTCCATTTTCCTCTTTAGGAATGCATTATTTGCACATGGAGGCTCCAGTCAAAGTAATCCATAGAGATCTGAAGTCCCGAAATGGTAATTCAGCATCAATTTACAATTTTGTTTATTTTTCCTGCAAATATAATGTTCTAAGGTTGGTCCTCAAAAGAGAGGAATTCAGTGCACACGCCACTTTGATAGGTATAATATGGAAATATAAAGGTGCTGCCCAGAATTTTAAAGAACATATCCTGCCTAAAATATCAAGACCAGAGTACATGGCATTACTGAAGCTGCTGTATCAAATGAGTATGCATTGGATATTGCTGATTGAGAGTTGATTCCAATGTTTTCCTTTCGGCATTCTCATTTTTAAAAATTAAAAATCTATTCATCTGAGGTTTTGCAGGATGATATTCCAATTGCTTGATTACTTCTGATTAAGTTCAGCTATTTCTCTTATAACCTTGCGATTGGAGATAGGATTAGAAAGCTAGATAAAAATGATACCTTTCTTCATTTCCTTTTCCCTATTAGAAAAATAAAAAATAATTTTGAAATATTTTCTATTAATTTTACTCTTTAAATGGCATTTAAAGTGGTTAATACTGAAATAAATTGCCCCAAATTTAGAAGTGTACAGAATCAAAAAATAAGTAGTGAGAATTTCAGTATCTGTTTGATATGGTGATGGTAGGCAAAGTCTAGAATATAATTTGGAATGTTTCTTCTCTTTTCAGAGTCATGTTTGACCTGCTTGTTTAATCTAAGTAGGAAAAAATAAATAAAGAGATGTATTGTTCCTTAGCCATTGGCACTTTTTAATTTCATCTTCAGAAAAGATTTTTAAATGTTTTAAAGTAATATTTAATTAAATTGAAAATTATTACTTGGATGCATAATATTTTTGTTAGTATACACCAAATATACTTCTATCGAGAAATCAGGAAATAATACCATATTTTTTATATCTATCTATCTATCTATCTATCTATCTATCTATCTATCTATCTATCTATCTATCTATCTATCTATCTATCTATCTCTCTCCATCCATCCATCCATCCATCCATCCATCCACAAAGACACACATACACCATATCATATCATATCATCTTTATACTGGCTAAATGTGCCAAAAATAACTATTGCATAAATGTCAGTTTTTCCTGAAACCTTTATTTTCATATTTATTTATTACATATATATGCCCCCATTCTCACTGATAAGGGAACTTCATTTTGGTTTTTGATTCATGTCAGCTGGAGAATTTAAGTTGTCTTGCCAGTACATATATACCTATGGAGTGATTTTTTTTCTAAATAAATGTCTGTGGTTTCTTCACAGTATTAATATACTTTTCTCTTTTTCAAAAAAAAATTCAGTTGTTATAGCTGGTGATGGAGTATTGAAGGTAGGAATATTTCAGACTTTTAATAAAAATATTTGTTGTGCTCAATTGTGCGTGCTGTTTTACAAAAAGCTCTCTTTTTTTCCTCTCTCCTAGATTTGTGATTTTGGGGCTTCAAGATTTCATTCCCATACAACACACATGTCTTTGGTTGGCACTTTTCCTTGGATGGCTCCAGAAGTAATACAGAGTCTCCCAGTATCAGAAACATGTGATACATATTCATATGGTGTGGTGAGTAAACATATTTGTTTCCATGCCTCTGAATACGTTATATAAATCTGCTTTTAGACAACTGAATATATTTCATGTTCATGGTCCATACACATATGAAGGCACAAAAACCAAGTTCTATTTCTAATGTACTTGTGGGGTTTTGTACACACAGTTTCAAAGCCTGTAATATCCTTCTTTTCCCCAGCTTGGTGTTCTGCATCTTAAATAGTGAAAAGAGCTTGAAACATTTAGGGAGAGAATGAAATTTGGAAATAATTGCAGTTTGGCTCAGAGTTAAATGTTTATAGATAAATAATAATCTAATGAAGTTGTTCCCGTGCTTCTCTCAATGGGACAGAAAAGAGTGAATTCCCAGGCCTTTGTGCGATCTCAAAATCTGTTTCTTCTAAAGCAAAATTTTTAGAAGGGGAGGGTAGATTCGGAGGAAAGTACTGTCAGGCGTGCGTTTTTACTTCTGCACATTTTAAATTCTACTCTAGAAATCTCTTCGAGTAAACTTAAGCGCATTACTATTGATTCTGCTCAATGTTGATTCCTATCGAGATTTTTATTCCTGTACGCTTTCAACTTCTAAACAAGCAGACTAACAATGTGCTCCAGAGATAATGAACCCATGAAAAATGTGGCATTTTTTGATTTAAAACAATCTCATCCGTAAACAAAAGTTTTGAATGGTCAAGTTACTAACACAATCTAGATCACTAACAAATGGCTTTTGTGCTGCACAGACATCTGCTTTTCATCATTTGAAACACAGCTGAAATTGTGATAACAAAGAGCAGAATCCTTTTCAAATGTAAACTACTAAGATGTTGAGAAATATTGTTTGGTTGACAGAATCCGCAGCATTTCTTTCATTTATTATTTTCTCTGCTAAAATCGATTGTATTCATTAAACTATTACATTGTTTACAATGTATAATGAAGCATTTTCCCACTTCAGTATGCTGTCCACCTAAAACTTGACTTTTGTGAAGAAGTCACAAGAACATGAGGAAAGGCGATTGTTGTACCCATTTATAATTTTCTGACCTTTACAAATTATTTCATGAAGCTGGAATAGTGTCTCAGGTTCCATATTCCTTTATTTGGAAGTAAGCCACAGGCTCCTGAAATAAATCAAGTTTTAAAAAGTAAATATGCTTTCATTTAGAATCTTCTGTTATACGAAAATGACCCAAAACTGAATTCAGATTTAAGATTTATAATCTTTCTAATTATAAATATCTGTTGCCTCCCAAAGTAATGTTTAATATAAACTAATTTACTGTTTTATTGTCCTGGACATGGGACTTTATAGTAGGAGGAAGCTAACATGGTCTTTTAATGATCTGAGAGTTATACAGTTCAAATGTAAACTCAGTAAAATTTCCACCAACACATATACCTGTTCCAAAGTCCATTGGAATTGGGCAACCAATAAATTTAAATAAATAAATACAGTATAATGTGTACAGCATATGTTTAATATAGTAGGCTTCAAGTCTGGAAATAACAATCATTTGAAAATGTATTATGACACTGAGTAATAATGTATAAATATCACCTTGGGTATAATGAAAACTTATTTAATGTGGTGCACTTCTTTTAAACCCAAGTGTTAGGTTTGATGTTTAGTTGTGCAAAATGTTTATATTTTTTAATGAATTATAGTTAGCAGCTGTGATTGAGAGTGACAGCAAGGTTTGGGACATTCCAGCTGTGCTGAGAAACATATTCTTCTGAACCATATAGAGATTTTTTTTTTAATGACTTTACTGGGGCTGAATTTGAAGCAAGTTCATAACTAGATACTTGTTCTGTCTGGGTGCCCCCAGACTTCAACACCAACTGGAAAAAGCAGCCAGACACGCTGGTAAAAGCAAAAGCACTTTATAGTTTGAAAAATAAACACAGAGAAAAACCTGTTCTTCCCAACAGGCAGGCTATGAGACTTCATAGCAGAGTCCTGATGGCCAGACAATACAGCAGACTTCTTGCTGGCACACCCACCACTGTAGAGAATAAGACCCCCACCTTTTCCCCCCAAGGTTTCAGTATTCAAAGTCACAAACCAGAATTCCAAGACGCCAAAGATCACAGCCAGGTCCCAGGACTCCCAAAGATAATACTCCACAAGCCAGGAAGGGTGGGTCTGCCTTTTCAGCCTTTCCAGAGAGCACCACACCCAAACCCAGCTGTTGCCTCTTTAGTGCTGAAAGTACCTGGCTAATTGTCCCCTTCGTTGTGTTGCTCTTCTCTGCCGGAGATCGATTATTGCTTGTGCATTTTCATCTAAGGAATCCAGGCTGCTTGCTGGGGAGAGCTCCCTCTCGGGGGACTCTGGCTGTTCCCCCTCTTCCTCAGCCTGGGATTCCTCCTCCCAGTCTGCCTGAACCTCCTGTTCCTCATCCTCCCCCTCTGAGCAGGAAGCCGGCAGAGGATCAGCCGTTCCCTGAGGGGCCTCAGACGGAATCACAACAGATACCTATAGTTTTCTTTATTTGATCTGTCATAGCTGTCCCTTTCAGAAATGATTTAATTATACTACTGCAATTGCATCCCATATTATTATTTATGTTATTGTAAAAGTGCTCCCTCCGCCCCATAACAGCAAAATAGGTAGCCGTGAGTTAGCTGTATAACATCAAGGTGGGATGTATATTTAAACCTAATAAATATAGTTACATTTACCCACTTGGTAAATGTGGGCATTTTTATATGTGTGTCACAGAAGGAAAAAGCTAAGATGATGAAGAGAAATATCCTTCCAGGGCCTGGCCAGATGTTTACAACAGAGAAGAATGTTTCTGTTTCCTTTTACTTCACACAACAATACTTTAAAACAGGATAAAATAGTTCCTCTCTCCATTGTTATATCTTCAGCATAATGTTTTTTTTAGGTAATAAACTATTACCTAAACTAAATTATTTTAATTATATTATTAAAATGAAAATATAGAACTGGATGTTATATTTTAGTAGTATATTGAGAAATTTTATGGAAAAATTATTAGTATATTAGCACTGACTCCAATTACGCAAATTACAATGTCAAAATGGAAACATTGAAGTAGATGTTATAATATAGTAGTATATCATGAATTGATTTTTCTGTATTGATCTAGATCATAGTTAGACTTTTTCTTTTGTATTAGTAAGACTTCTATGCTTAGCGGAGCAATGGCAGCTCCTTTAAATGTTAAATGTTGTTTGGATTGTTTGTCTTAAAGAAAAATTAATAAAAATATTTTTTAAAAAAGAAAGTATTAATAGGTTATCAATCAATATCAGATAGGAAATATAAATATTGACTTTAGCTAAATAATGTATTTTCCAACACAGATTAATAGAAATATGTCTATTTCTATTTCTATTTCTAAGTCAATATGTCTATTTCTATTTCTAAGTCAAGAGATGCAGTTACTTTGTAAATATGACTGCTTGCCTGCAAAAAGAGATTATTGCTCTCTTCGACATAACCAGTTATGTTATCCTTTAATATAATGATGGAATTAACAGTACAAATAAAATTAGCTGGGGTCATACTGCACTGTAAAGTAAATTTGTATTCTGTTATTTTGGCTAAGTACAAAATATAAGTAAATATAAAATATTTATAGAAAGTTAGTAGTGTTGTGGTTTCCTAGCGGCCTGCGGCTCTGGCAGCAAAGTTGGACAGTGAGGAGGCTTGGGGGGAACATAGGCCAGGCCTGGAGTTTGGGGAAGGCTCGGTGGCAGAGGCAGAGATCCAATCCGGACCATCTGGGAGGTCTGTGATGACTCCAGAGTCTCCAGAGGATGACATGACCAAGGCAGAGGAACGGGGGAGGCGTGCACAGAGCTGCCAGAAGGAAACAACATTTACAGAGGCAAAGGACTGCTTGGGAGTAAGGCTTGGAGATGATGGGCCCCTCCCATAGGCTATAAAAGTGGGGCAAATGGATGTGCTTGTTGTAGGAAGCAACTTGATTTACTTTACTTCTGATCAGCATTTCAGACTCCCTGTTTCTGTTTGGTTTTACAAAGCTTCTTGCCAATTAGGTCTTTGGCAGTGTGTCAAGAGAGATAAAGGTTGGTGATATCAGCCTTCTTCCGAAAGACTTCTGTCAGACTAATTAACATTGTTTGGGACTTATTACAGCTGGGAATGAACATAAATCACAGCCGTTAAAATAAAAAAGAGATTTCTGGGGCTCCATTTGTGCTTTATTATTTATCGGGAAGCCTAGGTTAGAAAAAGAGCCTTGGTGGCGCAGTGGTTAAAGTGCAGTATTGCAAGCTGCTACTGCTGATCACCGGCTGCCAGCAGTTTGGCAGATCGAGTCTCAGTAGGCTCAAGGTTTGCTCAGCCTTCCATCCTTCCAAGGTCAGTAAAATGAGGACCCAGATTGTTGGGGGCAATATGCTTACTCTCTCTAAACCGCTTAGAGAGGGCTGTAAAGCACTGTGAAGTGGTATATAAATCTAAATGCTATTGCTATAAAGTATTAACACTGAAATATTTGAAAGACGGAAGCTATTTTGTTGCTTACAAATCTCTTTTCTATAATAACTATTTTTAAATTTTAAACTTAAAACAAGAACAAACCCGAATCTCTAGTTTAAAGTACAAGTCAGAATACATTCCAGAAACATTTTCTAGTATTTGTAGTTGAAAATAAGAACTTGACGACCTCAACTATCAAACAGTGGAGGTACAAAAAGGTGACTACAGTACAACAAAATCTAGTCCCTGTCTCTTTCTCAGTATATGTTAAATAAGGGTTCATTATTAAAAATAAGAAATATACAATGTCGAGTTTGTATAACTCTGTTAACCACAAACATATATCTAGGTTTTAGCTAATGGGCTTTGATTGCCTAATAATTGGATACAGATCACAGTGCATCAAGGTTTAATAATATTTTTAAAATACGAAATACAGTAATAAAAAATCCTTTATCTTTTTTTCCATTCCAGGTTCTCTGGGAGATGCTAACAAGGGAAGTCCCCTTTAAAGGCTTGGAAGGATTACAAGTAGCTTGGCTTGTAGTGGAAAAAAATGAGGTAAGCCTACGTTTCTACATTCAGGTACATAGATCAGAAAACAGTGTTGGGTTTTGCAAAAGACTTTTTCATCTTCCTCAAATTGAAAGTAAGTTCACGCGTATGGAAAGATTAGCAGTAGGAGCTAACACAAAGGGTCAAAGTGATGTTATTCCTCATGAATGGACCCTTTACATCTAATTGTTGCAGCTTCACGTCGTGATGCTGTAGATCAAAAATTATACAAGTACTGTACTAGCTTCTCAGTCTCAATTGTAAAACCTGGGGGTTTGTTCTTAGGGATGAAACAAGCCATTGCGTCCAAGGTAGGAGAACAGTTTAACTCCATCTCCTGCATTTAGGACATCTTTATACTGGCCGGGAGTTGATCTATCTGTAAGAGACCTTCAGCTACTTCAACTTAACTCTCCCAGCAGGAGTCACTATAATACAAGAAACTGCCACTTAGATGAGGATTTCAAAAATAAAAGAAGATAAAAATAGTTTAAAAAGAAGAAAATTACAGTTTTGCCACCCACGTTCCTCAGTCCATTGAAGATGAGCTCCTCACTGAAACTGGTAAGGCTATGCCATAGTTGCAAGCCTCCTCATGCAGTGTCGTTCCACTTCAAAAGGACTTCAGTGGCGTAAACACCCTTTGTACGTGTCCCCAGTGTTGCTTTTCTTCTGGCTACAAATTGGGGCTTTTAGATAGTTGAACATGGGAGTGCATATTTGAACACACGGTTTCTTTAGCATCAAAGACAGGAAGTGTCGTTTTAAAGAAGTAATGTAGCGTGGCGGCTTTATTGCATGCAGACAACATTTAGGATTCCTCCTCTATCTAAGTTGGCTGGAACGTTGGGTACCATTATAAAATAACTTAGGCAATTTATGTAGTATAACTTCTTGGTTTCTTTGTTTTATTGCTGGCTTCCTGTTTTATTGCTGGCACTAAGATATTGTTAGTGTCTTTACATATAATAGATTTAAACATCGGGTTTTTAAAAAGCAGGAAGTAATTAATGTAAAACGTGACATTCTCACTTTCAAATATTCTTTCTGAAGTATGAAAGGCCTGTAATATCTCTGAATCAATGTGGAATAACCAATTTAGTTTGGATGTTCTGTCACTCATTCTAAATTTATATCGGTGATTCTTACATATTTAATCTTGAAATAATAAGATGCAGCAAGTACGGTATCATCCTTATTTTTTAAGCATGAAGGAAGTTTTATTTGATTTAATCAAAATAGCCTCATCCCCTAAAATAGACAAGCATTAAGCAAGAAACTTCTCCATCTAGATTAATGCCCTGATCTTATAGTTGGATACAAGATTTTGGTATGTAACAAATGTATAAATACTAGGTCAGTTTTGCCAGTTCATGTTAGTTTCCTTAAACTGGGTATAAACCAACCCAAATTAAGCACATTAGTTTGTCATCAATACTTTGGAAAAGGCAAAAACATTAATAGGAATAGTAGTGGCTACAACTGAAGTGCTCATAGGTTCAGTAGAATAATACAGTAAATATAGAAATAGTTTCATAGCAAAAAATATTATACCGTGTATGCTTTTTAAAAAATGGGTTTCAATTGTTCCTGTTACAAAACACTTGAAATATCTACAGTATATATTCTTTGTGACCTTAAAATAACCCCTAATAAAGTGGTTGAATGTCTGAGGCACTAGCCTCCCAATGAATTGTCATTCTGCAATTCCAAGTAAGTTAGTTATGCTTTAGTCGCATGGAAATCAATGGGACGGAAATTCACTATAATTAACTTGTCCCACTGATTTTAATGGGCCTAAAACATGACTTAGTTATGACATGACATATTGACTCCACGGCCTCATAATTTACACTGTAAAGAAAAACTATGAATCTTATATTTCGTCCTTTGGAAAACACTATTCTTTGGAAACATAGAGCAGATGTAACCTAAGACACCTAAAGGCAATGGAAAAGGCCCACTCGTATTCCAAAAAAGTGCAGAAGAATCTGAAAGATACATAGGATTGTCTATAGAAATTTCTGTTCTGTCAAAGACTTACTTAGAGTCCAGATGAAATTCATAGTCAGAGATTTGAACAAAGTGTTTTTGGTTCAATATGTGTCCATTTAAATTATACTAGCTTTTAAATGAGGGGAATAGCGAAAGACTCATTAAGTCTGCAGGTGCTACTCATATATAAGTCACACAGTATAGTACTGAGTAAGAATTATTCCTCGGTAGAGAATTACATCTCATATGCCACGCCCATGTCTTTTATTATTGATAATCTCAGGTTCTTTATTAGAGATGTAAACTTTGTTAAAATATATTTTATTTGATATCAAATAAAATTAATATTAAGACATGCCACTTTTATTAGAATATGACTGTCTTGAGGGTCTACCCGATGAATAACATTCTATTCCAGCAAGATATTTTCCATCCCTGGAAATGTGAGGGTGAGAGACAAATGCCATGGCTAGATTGTCAGCTGTATTTTTAGGGAAATGACCTACTTGAATATCAAGTGTCAATGCTACTTTGTTTATGCCAAAGGTTTGGACTTCTGATATCTATATTCTTTCCAGTTATGATATTAATGATTTATGGATTTCTAATCAGATTACATGACTACTATGTACATTTCTTCTTTCCTATTTTCCATTTTCTTAGCATATCTTCTTAATTTTGTTTTTTAAAATAACACCTTTTTGGAGCACAACAGCTATAAGCTTTTGCAAGTCCTAGTATGTATACCAGTGATGGCGAACCTATGGCGCGGGTGCCACAGGTGGCACATTGAACCGTATCTGCTGGCACGCAAGCCGTTGCCCTCGCTCAGCTCCAATTTGCATGTGTGTGTTGGCTAGCTGCTTTTGGTTCTCACACAGGCTCTGGGAAGGTGTTTTTGCTTCCAGGAAGCCTCCAGGGGGATGGGGAAGGTGTTTTTACTCTCCCCTGGCTTCAGGAAAACCTTTGGAGCCTGGGGAGGGCAAAACACGAGCCTACTGGGCCCACCAATAGTTGGGAAACAGGCCTTTTCTGGCCTCCAGAGGGGTTCCAGGGGGCAGAAGCAGCTCTCCCCAGACATTGAATTATGGGTGTGGGCACTCACACATGCACGATAGCACAGGTCCACGCTCTTTCGGCACCCAAGGAAAAAAAGGTTCACCATCACTGATGCATACTCATACAGTGATATATTTTACTTAACTTAGTCTATATGTCTCCTTGAAAAATGTCATTTTAACCACTAAGCAGAGTTGCGAGAAACTCAGATATAACTGTTTTTTATAATTATATCTTTCTGTTAATCCACAGAATTAGCTGTAATTTTTCCTGTCTTGCTATAGATGATATTATCAGTTATCTTTTTCTACCAGCAACAGCGATACCATTATTCTTTTTATTGTGGCATTTCCTTTCTTATCAATAGCATAGTAACAAACTTGCAGACATTCTGGTTATAAGAAAACTGTAATTAACACACTAATAAATTCTTGTTAAGGTTTAGTTTTAAATAACAAGTTGCGTCTCTCCTTACTTCAACAGAAATCGAGTAAATAGATAAGTACTATTAAATATTTTAGATTTAAATGTTTACTTTTAATAGAATGTCTAGCATCTTCAAAATGTTTAAAGTTTGTCTGAATATTTTTCAATAATGAATGATGAAAATATGTCACTTAAAAATACTTTTTTGCAGCAGGATGGATAGGATTCTGATAGGGACTTGTGGTTTTATCTCCAATAAACAGATTGTTATTTTGTTATTTACTATATACAGTGTATCTTCGGTTAGTACTTGCCTTTTTTCCCATCACGGTCTTTCCTAATCTTGTACTCTTTTGGCCAGTATAAACTGGATTTTTATGACATTAATTCGTCATTAAAATTGGATTTTTATGACATTAATTCATCATTAAAATACTAGAATGGTTTATGGTTAACTTGACATAATAATTACTATACATATTTAAATTTGAATGATTGTTTTAAGTAGTATGTAGAAGACCATAAGACCTCTTAACATAATTTAACACTTGTTTTAAATAACTAATAGGGCTACACATTCTTTGAAAATGATTCAGAGAAGCTCTTTAGAACTTAAGTGAGCATGGCATCTTACTAGTCTTCATTAAAGCAAGCTGCTGTTTTCAGTCTTCTGTGGAAACCAGAAAAAAAATGGCTGCTACTTTAAGGAGCTGACTCATTGCACTCTCAAAGTATTTGCATCTTTTTTCAGGTTTATGAGGAGGCATGACAAACGGTAGGTTGTTATTTTGAATAGCGGAGACACACTTTGGCTTGTACGGTATACTCTAAAGCAGTGTTTCCCAACCTTGGCAACTTGAAGATATTTGGACTTCAACTCCCAGAATTCCCCAGCCAGCTTTTGCTGGCTGGGGAATTCTGGGAGTTGAAGTCCAAATATCTTCAAGTTGCCAAGGTTGGGAAACACTGCTCTATAGCACACCATCTCATTTATTTACAAAGCAGTGTGGAAAATAACCAATGAAAAAGTATGTTTAAGTATTTAATGTGCTCCGACAAAAGACAGATGGATTTAATGTAAACCAAAGTAAACAAGAATATTTCAAGAATGGGGAAATAGTTACTTCATGCTATATTGGGTATATATAGAAAACTACTGTATATTGGGTATGAAAGCAAGATAAATGTAATGTAATTTTTAAAGATTTGTAGACATTACAGGGATATAGTTCCAAAAACCTTTCCCTCCAAAAAAAGTTATACTGTACAGTATTATTTTTCCCACAATGGTAAGAGATTTAGGAAGGTTTTCCCCATAATATAACCCCGTAATATATAGTGCTCAAAAAAATAAAGGGAACACTTTTATAACTCCAAGTAAATCAAACGTCTGTGAAATCAAACTGTCCAGTTAGGAAGCAACATTGATTGACAATCAATTTCACATGTTGTTGTGCACATTCAACTTTGTACAGAACAAAGTATTCAATGAGAATATTTCATTCATTCAGATCTAGGGTGTGTTCTTTGAGTGTTCCCTTTAATTTTTTGAGCAGTATATATTAAAAAAAACCCAATAGGATAAAAAAAAATTGAGTGCATCCATATTTTCAGCATTTAAAAACTGAGTCTTACAAAGACTGAACTTATATATATATAACTTATATATCTAGAAGAAATACTTTGCACTAATAGTGCAGTTAAACTAGGCTATCTAGTTGTGGTTCATTTCACACAAAACCCAAAGTATGCAATGCAGCATGTGTAGTATTTATCTCAGCAGCAATGATGTTTTGCAGTGATCTTTTGATCTTCTCAATTTCTTAGGAAAATAATAGCTTGGCTTACTGTCACCATCTCCTTCTAGGTATTGGCATTTTGGTATGATATCCTCTGTTCTCTTCTGTTTTTATGGCAAGCTCTGATCTATTTTTAGTTCTATTGCAAACTGGTAAAATACAAATATCTTCATATTTTAGATTTTCTAAAATTTGAAAATCTATGGATTGATGATAGGTTATTCATTTATGTCATGGGTGCATCATGTTGCCGTCATGTGCTGTTTCGTGATGTTTTTCCCATTTGCGGAACTGGACTGGGCATGGCCTGCACATGATGCAGCTGGTCCATGGACTGCCAATTTGACACCCTTGATTTATGTTCACTACTTTCTCCCTTCTGTTTCAGAGACTGACCATTCCAAGTAGCTGTCCTGCAAGCTTTGCAGAATTGATGCTTCAATGTTGGGAAGCAGACCCAAAGGTATTTCTTTAAACTGATATACTGTTATATTAATTTTATCATTGAATTTATCAAGAGCCGTGGTTAGAATGCAGTACTGCAGGCTAATTCACTGCTCATTGCCAACAGTTCAATCCTGACTGGCTCAAGGTTGACTCAGCCTTCCATTGATAAGATTCAGATTGTTGGGGGCAATATGCTGACTCTGTAAACTTCTTAAAGAGGGTTATAAAGCACTGTGAAGGAGCATATAGGTTTAAGTGCTATTGCTATCATTTATTTATTTATTTTTATTTATTTATTGCATTTGTATGCCGCCCCTCTCTGCAGACTCGGGGCGGCTAACAACAGCAATAAAACAGCATATAATAATAATCCAATACTAAAACAGTTAAAAACCCTTATTATAAAACCAAACATACATACAGGCATACCATGCATAAAATTGTAAAGGTCTAGGGGGAAAGAGTATCTCAGTTCCCCCATGCCTGGCGGCAGAGGTGGGTTTTAAGCAGCTTACGAAAGGCAAGGAGGGTGGGGGCAATTCTAATCTCTGGGGGGAGTTGGTTCCAAAGGGCTGGGGCCGCCACAGAGAAGGCTCTTCTCTGTGGCGACATTGTTTAGTTGACGGGACCTGGAGAAGACCCACTCTGTGGGACCTAACTGGTCGCTGGGATTCGTGCAGCAGAAGGCGGTCCCTGAGATAATCTGGTCCGGTGCCATGAAGGGCTTTATAGGTCATAACCAACACTTTGAATTGTGACCGGAAACTGATCGGCAACCAATGCAGACTGCGGAGTGTTGGAGTAACATGGGCATATTTGGGAAAGCCCATGATTGCTCTCGCAGCTGCATTCTGCACGATCTGAAGTTTCCGAACACTTTTCAAAGGTAGCCCCATGTAGAGAGCGTTACAGTAGTCGAGCCTCGAGGTGATGAGGGCATGAGTGACTGTGAGCAGTGACTCCCGATCCAGATAGGGCCGCAACTGGTGCACCAGGCGAACCTGGGCAAATGCCCCCCTCGCCACAGCTGAAAGATGTTTCTCTAATGTGAGCTGTGTTTACTGTTTTAACTGCACTTTCAGGAAATAGGCTGGTGCTGAACATTGGCGGCTTAGAAACCCCTAGTTTAATGTGCCAAACATTACATCCAAAGTTGGGCTGGGCAATGACATTTTTGTGAAGGAAATTTTGAGAATTCTTTAGCTATTATAAAAGAAGAAGAAGAATTTATTAAATTTGTATGACCTCTCCTCTCTTCCCCAACCTGTCCCAAAATCTGAAAATTTGGTCCCTGCCAATTGTGGCTGGCTGTTCTGAACTCTAACACTCTTGCTATGACCAGTCGTTACCCATGTCTGATTGGAAGGAAGACATAATGCAGAATGAAGAAACACACTCTTCAGTGTGTGTGTCTGCATCTTGATCAGTGATGGCCACCCTATGGCATGGGTGCTACAGGTGGCACGCGAAGTCATATCTGCTGGCACACGAGCCATTGCCCTAGCTCAATTCCAATGTGCATGTGTGCTAGTCAGCTGATTTTTGGCTCACACAGAGGCTCTGGGAGGGTGTTTTTGACTTCCAGAGAGCCTCCTGGGAGATGGGGAAGGGAGTTTTTACTCTCCCTGGGCTCCAGGGAAGCATTTGGAGCCTGGAGAGGCCACTTCCAGCCCCCAGAGGGCCTCCGGGGGGCAGGGAAAGCTGTTTTCGCCCTCCGCAGGCATTGAATTATGGTTGTGGGCACTCGTGTATCCGCGATAGACCACATGCACGTTCTTTTGGCACCAGAGGAAAAAAAGGTTCACCATCACTGATCTAGATTATGCTTCTACTACTCCTAAAAGCATTATACACTAAAGTAGTCTTCCCCAATCTTTCTTCTCCCATGCAACTTGACTGGCAAAAACTAGGTAGCTACATTTAGATCCTGCTTCAAAGGTTTGGGTAAAATATTGTGTGTGAACCTGTCATAAAATTAATAAAACAGCAACTGTTTAGTTTTAAAAGTAGCTGGGTTATAATCCAATGCAGATGGACCAAAAATGACAAGGCAGTACAGAAAAACAGAAAAAGAAATATCTTCACTTAATAGGCAATTCTTACACAGAAGAACAGTTGTCTCTTTTTGTTACACACACACACAGACACACACACACACACACACGAGAATGAATATATATATATATAATGATGTTTGACATTTGAAATGAAGAAATTGTCTCTCTTTTATAATGTGAAAATCACTTGGATCTGTCTGGGAGAGACACCTCAGCATTGTTCCTAATTGTTTTTGTGCACCCAAATTAAAATGCACGTTTTAATTGCCGCATCTGTAATTTTAGCAGAAATGGTATAATTACAGGCGTGATGCAGAGAGAGTGTGTCTCATCCCTTTATTATGTATCCACGTTTTGGTTTCCACCTTTTGTCTTAACCTTGTCTGGGGTCTGTCAAACAGACTAGCGAAGGCAATGCACTTTTGAGAAGCATTTTGCTAAGACTTTTGCAGTTTTCAACAATTATCCCACTTTTTGCACTGTAACAAAAGAAGCTTTAAATTCAGAAGAGAATGCGGGCAAATTATGACTGCTTTGTCTGAGTCCATTCAGATTGGCTTGGGCTGTGCATATCCCCATCTTCCTCTGCTTTGTTACTGGACTTTAGGATGACCTGATTTCCCATATACAAAATTCTGTTGAAAAAGTAAAGAAAATTAATATATTAGCATTGTTAAGTAATTCATGCGATTACACCAGATTCTCCCAGATGTTTAGAAGAGTTAATGTTATATTGCATTTTACTATCAAATTATAAGTGTAAAGTCCACACACTTTTGGAAAATGTTTGTACAGACTAATATGTTGTGCTTGGAGATCAGAAATCTCACAGAAATAAAATATGGGCATTTATATCATGTTCAAAATGTCATGATGCTGTATGAAAAAGGTAGGAATTGCTAAATCTTCCCAAATTTTATCATTTAATTGAGTTAGATTCAGACCTTAGGAAAATTTTCTTCCTCCTTCTTTTTAATTGCAGGTTT
The DNA here is from genome assembly GCF_031021105.1 of Erythrolamprus reginae. Lineage (NCBI taxonomy): Eukaryota > Metazoa > Chordata > Lepidosauria > Squamata > Dipsadidae > Erythrolamprus > Erythrolamprus reginae. The sequence continues at coordinate 191,299,086 of NC_091950.1, forward strand.
CAATATTTTTATATATATTTTCCCTTTAATGGCTTTTTTTTTTAAAGAAAAGAAGAGTTTTGCTTTTTCAAGTTGATCCAATATTTTTAGTCTGGCCTCTGTATTAGAAAAATGGAGTAGTAGTTACTAATAGAACAGGCATATAAACCTCCACTTGTGCGAGTGAATCAAAATTGACTAACAGTTTATAAAACACCAACAAAGGGTTTCTAATATTTTAAATTCATATTAAGTCCAAAGCCAGACTGGCCAAAAACACTTTATTAAAAATTGAAGCATTAAAGCTTGGGACTATATATGAAAAATTGCCAAAATAGTAATTTCTGGTAAAAGTTACCCCAAATGGAAATTACAAGAATATTTCATCAACTTGGGAAATTCCTACTACTAGTTGTTTTTCCATTATAAGATGCAGAGGAAATTATAATTTGCTTTTTGGAGTATAAATTCTGTGAAGCTATATCCAACTTCCTGAATTGATGTAGCTGTGCAGTCGGAACAAGCATTATTCTTTCTTCTCGTTATCCAAAAATTGGAATTACCAGTATTAGCTGTGTTTTAGATTCTTTTCACTCCACCATGCCTTAACCAGTAGTCATTTAGCTTTGCAATTTATGTTGCAGGTTTAAAACTGTTTTTAAAAAACCCAACACAAAATAACAGCAGATTTCTAATAAAAATATAGAGAAATTGTAAGGAAAACACTAGCATGTGTTGCTTACTTTAACAGCAACGGAGAATTAACCTGCCTTCCACTTCACTAAGTGGAAATTAGGATGCTGCTATGCATTGAATAGAGAGTGCTCACTTCTGAACCTCTTCTTTCTGTGGGGAATGAATTTCTTAATTTATTTTGCAGGATGGTTCTTTTATTTACCTGCTGACTCCAACATCAAAGTGAATTTGATTTTTTAAAAAAACTGTAATTTAAAAGAGATTTGGATTCAAGGAGATTTTAGTAGTTTATTGGTACAGCAGTTTCAGGAAAAGGCTTCAGTCTTTTCAGATGCCTCCAGCAATATACTTAATCTATCTGAAAAACATCCTAAAACCAATTTCTTAAAACCAGTGACTCACATTCACCCAATCATATATACAGTGGTGCCTCTACTTACGAACTTAATTCATTCCATGACCAGGTTGTTAAGTAGAAAGGTTTGTAAGTAGAAGCAATTTTCCCCATAGGAATCAATGTAAAAGCAAATAATGCGTGCGATTGGGGAAACCACAGGGAGGGTGGAGGCTTCTCTCAGCCTTTTCCGGCCCCGTTTCCTCCCAAGGATTCCTAGAGAGGCCCCACAGAGGCTTCTCCCTGCCCTTTCCGGTTACACTTTCGGAGGCTCGGGTTTGTAAGTGGAAAATGGTTCTTGAGAAGAGGCAAAAAAATCTTGAACAACCCAGTTCTTATCTAGAAAAGTTTGTAAGTGGAGACGTTTGTAGGTAGAGGTACCATTGTATATGATTCATATATAAGTTCATTCATTGATAGTGAAAAGAAAGCTGAGCCCCATATGGTCTTTCATTTTGTACAGTTCTTGCATAATTGTTTTATCTGAGTTGCGCTACTAAAAGTCTACTAGAAAATAAATACAACAGCAAAACACGCATTAAATTCAATGGCTGAACATTATTGTAGGAGGATACATTCCAGTGGGGAACTAATAATGGAAGAAATTGAGTTGCTTGTAATATCATTTCAGCGATTCAGGAGGAAATCTTATCTATTGAATGTGTATTAAAAAGATTAAAGTACTAAGGTTAAAATCAAAGGGTACAGAACAAAAAAATCAAAAGAGCTAGCAACACAGAAATTACCATTACTTTCAACCTTCCATTTTCATTCACTAAGTCAAGTGCTTCTCAAACCTGGGGAAATTGCCTCGAATTTGATAAAAGTGTTCTTTCTTTGGGTATCAATACCCAATCATAACAGGAACATTTAAATTGACGTAAATTGTTTTGACCAGACTGGGTGAAAAGGATTTTCCGATAAACAGTTTTGGGTAATGAAGGCAAAAGTTTAGAAAGCCTGGAGTAGAATTAATTTAGTAACTAACAATCCTAGACATCTTGAACCAAGATATCCTTCTGTTTATATTTGTGTTGCATCCCTGGGTACAAAAACAGAATATTGTCTACAGGTCCCTTTCCTCAGTGAAGGGCTACCAAAATCTTTACTACCACAGTGGGCGTGGCTTATGCAGGATGCCCTGCATTTTCTTTCAACATCTTTCTGGGCAAATTGGGTGCTCTGGGGTGGAGCTCCATTTTCGCTACCCCACTGCGTCCCCCACCCCAATCCGGACAGCATCCCACCCTTGCCTTTCCTGCATGTGCAGTACATAACTGTTAGATATGCTGCCCAGTTACCTGCCCAGCTACAGGGTAAAAAGTAAAAAGTTCAGATTTGTTTATTGCATGTTGATTGGTTAGCCGCTTTTTGGCACTAAAATTGTAGCAATGTAAAAGCTGCCTGTTGCTGGGGCTAGTTTATATAAATACTGAGAACTGTCATTGTATTGCACTCTCAATACACAGTTACTAATTGACTGAGTTAGGCTACCTTGTTCCTGTCAGAAAAATAAACTTGCTTTTGATCCAACTTATATTGAGAGTTATTACATTGGCGACGAGGAGGTCGACCCTCCGTGTGCTACCATGGCTACTCCTTCTGTAGTCCAACCACCAGAATTTTTCGACCCAGAAAAAACGACCTGGACAGCCTACATGGCTAAATTTGAAATATTTTTGGAGGCAACCGGAATGAAAGACGCCAACAGCGGCTGCAAGCGTGCCCTTTTCCTAAATTACTGCGGCACCCAGATTTTTGATCTAGCGGAAACCCTCACAGACCCAGAACCAGCAAACTCTGTTTCGTGGGACACTCTTTCTACAAAGCTAGCCACTCACTTCAAGCCAACGAAGCCAGCCAGAGTGTTTCGCCATCAATTCTCCCGAATGGCGCAAGCCGAGGGGGAATCAATCAATTAGTTCGCAACCCGCCTGCAGACTGTACTCTCAAAATGCCAATTTAAGTTCAAGCAGTTATGCGGTGTATTTCCACTGCACATCTGTCTGAAAGATTACAACCTTTCCAGAGCCATCACTGAGAATAGGAAACAAGGATAGATTTTTTTTATTGTATCCAGTTGATAAAAATTACAAAGTAGATTAAGGATACTGTAACTCTTTTATTGTATTATTTTACATGAGTAATCTGGAAGGTCCATTCAGGTCAGCGTCTTGTTATATTACAATTTTAAGATATTTTTCTATTGAAATTTAAAAGCAGCAAGTTCTGCATTTATAGCTATAATAATTTACAGCTCTGTGTTGTTTACCTAATAATTATCTAGTCAGCATCCCAGTATGAGTTCCATTGCAGTTTTAGACTTGCTGCTTTCATTGGAAAATGTTATTAATTCCGCAAATGGTGTGATATTAAAATGTAGGTTTACAAAACGTATGTGCGTGATAATGTGCATAATGATGTATGTATTGCTTTGTGTGTCTTCAGAAGAGACCCTCTTTCAAGCAGATCATTTCGATTTTGGACTCCATGTCAAATGACAGCAACCTTCCAGACCAATGCAATTCATTCCTGCATAACAAGGCAGAATGGCGGTGAGTCCTTGTAATTCCCACCAATAATTATGACATTACCTGTGGGGAGAAATATTTTTCCAAAAAAACCACACAGCCAAAATTAAACATCCAGTATTTGAATTTTCAAAATTGTGCTACCACCACCTATAGCCACCATTGTTTCACTGTGTTTCCCATTGTTTGTTCCATGTTGGTACTTATTCTGCATAATGATGATCAGAAACAAGTTTGCAAATTGTGTTTGGTATATTTAGAAGCAATGAGTTGATTTAAATCAGATGTATAGCAAAATGGCCCAGTCAGCTCCCAAAATTAAATTTGTAAGCATTAAGAATGATAGTAACAGCTATGAAACAAGGGACAAGAACTAAGTTGCAAAATTTGGGAAGAAAATGTTCTTGTCATAATAATTTATTAGTCATCTAGAGCCAGAAAAGCAGGATAATCAGCATGGAGTAAGCAGATGTCATATTTACCATCTTAAAAATTTGTAGTCATTATTTGGTCATTTTCATAGATACTTTATTGCAAAACTCTCTTCTGTTTTTTTACTGAAAAAGTTCCCCAGAGAATTTTCTAGGCTAGATTTATGAAGCATTATGTATCCCGGCTACCTGTTTTTGGTATCTCTTGTTCTTGTTGTTCTTTCCCAGGTTACACAGCTATAAAATTATGAGTGCAAGTGGTTACCAAATTGAAAGAGATTGGGTGGGATCCAGTTTTAATCATTTCTACTTAAATTAGTCTTGACTTTATTATTTCCATTGATCTAAGTGAGTCTTCTCTAAGTATGTCAGACTTGCCATCCACTATTAACATCCTTCGTTTGTGGTGCCTTCTGTACTAAAAATCTTTTTTTCCAGACATAAACCTTGTGATATTTAGCTGGGATTATTCCACAGAAATACTTTTATGTCCAATCTTTAAACCACTTCAGTCAGATGTGTGCATAAATTTAGAAATAAAATATATTGATACATTTACAACAACTCTGCTTAAAGATGAAAAAGGATCTATACAAGAAGAGGATAATAGCAACGAATTTTGCTGTAGTCTAAATTAAGAAACATTGGCCATTCTCCAGGTAATGCAGAGCACAATTTAGTAGTCTACTTGATGGTTATATGCCTGCCTCATTTGGAGACTGGCAAAGATAGTCCTTGCAAGAAAGATTAGCATCTAAGCATGTAAATAATATTTAAAATCCCAGGATGAATAATAACATCCTAAACTTTAAGGGGGGAAATAGTGGTGAACTGATAACAAGCGAGAGAATTTCACTTGCAGGGATGGAAAATGTGAGCACAGATGGGAGGTTTGAGCCAAGTCACATGATGCAAGTATAAATAGCCTGTTTTAGAACTGACATTCTTCTTGCACTGACTCAGCAGAGTGGCAATAATCCACACTTGCACAGCCCTCTGAAGACCAGGATTTATTGTGCCATCTACTGGTGCAAACTGCAAAACACAATGGAGATAGTTTCAAGTTTCCTATAATTCTTCGTGATGAATTCTTCCACATAATCAAGAGCAGGTCCCACTTATTTTATACAAAGTGACTTAAGATTACCGAATTTCCAGACATGTTTAGATTTTCCAATTGAATCCAGGCAATCTGTATGGGTTTTTACAGGTTGCTAAACTGGGAAATTGTTTCTAATGTTATTAAAAACTTGAAGTACCTACCTAGCTAGGGTAGGGACTGCCTTTTGTTTTTAAAAAAGGATGATTGTTTAGATTTGTAAGGGAGCAATACAATATAATGGTGTTACATAGGTCAATGCAAGTATTTAAGTATATTTTTAAAAGTACAATCTTGGTAACAATTTTTGAGATTTCTAGGAGCCACACCCAAGGATTTCTGGAGGACATATGTACTTCAGGATCTCAATTTGTACATAATTAAATCTTATTGTATTTAGAAACTTAGATGAAAATAATAAAGAGGAGGAGACATAAAATAAAACTTGGGAAAAACAGGAATTGTGCCACGTTTTATTAGTGATGTTTGAACAACCTGTCCTCTTTCATAAAATAGTTTACCTACCAAAAACTGGTACTTTGTAATGAGCTTTTTAATCTTGGAAGTAACACATTAAAAACCAAGGTCCAAGTTGCTTTAATGGATATTGTTAAAAACCACGTATTGACCACAGATATAATACATGTAATATATTTAGCCTTTTCTCCTAATTTATTGTTTGGTTGAAAATGTTACTGAGATAGCTCCAGTAATTATAGGAAGCCTCTAGAACATTATAAAATGTAGCATAGGGATAATTGGTGAAATTCCCTCTCAGCATGACTGGCTGGGGAATTCTGGGAGTTTAAAAGTTGTGAGAGTTGGACACTTCCTGGTATAATAAATAATTTCCTGGAAATTATTAATGAAGCTATTATTACACTTTATTTCAGTGTAGACAGCAGGAAATGCTAATTTGTAGGAGTACTAAAATAGAACATACATAATCACCAATGCTCAATATAAATTAATAAACTTGTAGAATAAGATACGTTAATTGAGTGATGTATAGAAGCTTTCTGTTCAATTACATTTTTATTATGTATATTTTAAAGAATACAGCCTTTTAGAGAATCTAACCTTTCTCTACAAAGTACTTTCTTGTCTAATGAAGAGAGATAATTACAACACATATACAATATAATTTTTGACATTTAGAAAATGTTATTAAGGACAAAGACTTTAAAGTTGGATAACAGTTTGATACGTTTTAAAATAAACAAATAAGCAGTGCAAGTATTTTTTTTAATTTAAGATTCTCTCTATGCCAATGCATCTGGTGTCCTTCAGGCTTGAATCAAAACTAACATGGTTTAGTGTGATGTCTGATTCAAATGAACAGTAAGATAGCATCTTTAGATTCTACAGGGTTTCAATGGCACTGTGGTTTTAGAAGTTTCCCATACATCATACCAAAAAGTGGCAAAACATCATTTTTACTGTATGTTTCTCATTGTGTTTGGTTAAGCCTGCAAAACTGGATTTGGATCAAGGCTGCACCACCAACCATTAAATAAAGTATATTAAAACTGAGCGTTGGGACTTAATCTGTGATGATTATTTGCCTTAGGCCACACCAGTTGACAGTTGGGGTCATTTTGGGGTTAGGCATGCAATTTAGGCAAAAGAATTTATAGTAAGATTCACAGGGATCCTTGGATCACAATTCTAAGGATCTTTTCTAACCAGACAATAGCAAGTGCAAAAAAAAAAAGGTGCCTTGAACCCTGAAGAGTTTTATTAAAGAGGAAAACCATGCTTCAAATCAGGAATGGAAACCATTTTGGTTAATTTAAGGAAAACCTAGCAAAAGGACTTCGCTACTGAACAGTAAATCTGAAAGATGAAAATAATATGATATTTCCATTCCATCCTTCATATTTTAGAGAAAATCAACGATTTCCCCAAATAGAATTTTCTTTTTTACCTTCAAGTTTATTCCTCTCAATAAAACAATTTTACAGTGCAAGTCTACATTTATTTATTTAGTTAGTTTTTAAGGTCACCCAATCAAAACAGCTCTGAGCAACCTTAAAAAAAACAACACCATGATCAGTAAGGTTTACTTGTACTGGTGATGAGTCAGTAAGTTTGGGGCTGACTTCTGAATATACAACTATGCTGTAAAACTCCTTCCTCCATTCAACTTAAAAGTTACCTTGATCATTATGCATCTACTGTTCTGGGATGTTGACACGTTATGCATAATTAAAATGTTAATTACTATTATTTCAAATGCATTAGGAATTCTGTTTCTTTAAAATTAAAATGGTAATAGCTGATCTATTAAACTAGGTTTGAGCCACTATACCAACTATACCCTGTGGAATCTAAGGATGCTATCTAACTAAGTGACTAGGTTTAAAAGAGCCATTAATAGATAGTATTAATAGATTAATACTATTATTAGTATTATGAATGATATATTAAACAAGGCAGAACTATTGTAATTAATTAATTAATTGATTGATTGATTGATTGATTGATTTATATACTGCTCATTCCAAAACGGACTCATTAGCATACTTCCAAGGTCTCTGCCAACTCTATTATTGTGTTCTATGTTCTATGATCTGCTACCTAAAGTATTTTAAGTCAGCTTATACTCCATAGTCCTGTAAAAGCTTTGCCACTCTTGAAGCAAAATATAGTGGGATTGAGATGGTTACACTTCCAAGCTTTGAAAACGGATCATTACGCTTCAGACTTCAAGGGTGGGGGAGTATTTTTCCTAATGAAAGAAAGAAAAGCAGCCCAGTAGGAAAAAAGCTAGGAATGAAACATTTTCCTCATATGCTACTGATTTTATATACAAGCAAAAAATATTGTTAGTGAGACTCATTAGAAAATGTATTTCAAAGGAGTAGAAAAGACTAGAATTCACTTTCAGCTCATCTTCACATCTGGAGATTAATTATTTTTAAAGGACATGTCTACATGATTCATAAATACTTGTAAATAAATTGCATAATTTTTAAAAAAACAGCATTGCTTCACTCCTATAGGAAAGTATCTTAAATCATATTTTTCTGCTTCAGTTTTAAAGTAGAATTTCCCCTCCTTTTCCAACAAAAAGTCTTGCTATGGACATGGTCGGTGGCCAGTAGTAGGTTCTAAATACCATCGCTGCCGACTCACTTGTGTGCATGCACAACGCTTCTGCACATGCGCAGAAGTGTCCCGGGTGGTGGGCGGAGCCTCCCACTGCCACCACTACTACTGGTTCACAGAACCAGGCCAAACTGTGAGCAACCAATCGTTGTCTGTGACACTTTATTGGACTGGATGAAGATTTCTAATCATATCGCGGCATTTCCAGATATTGTTCTCAAATGGCACACTTAATTGTACTTATATATATATCAACCTCATTGTTTCATACTAAAATATGAAGAGAACAAATGACAAATTGAAGAACTTAACTGTTCAGAATAAAGCTCCTCGTATGTTTGAAAAATGGACCCTCTTGGTTCACTCTCAGAAACACTTAATGTTTGACCCTTTCTTTGATGGGCTGATGCTGGGAGATAGTGAGTGGAAAGGGGTCTTGAAAAAGTGTCCGAGCTGGATGATTGAAGTAGCAACACATGGAGCCTGGCAAGCCTCAACTTGCATCAAGCTTCAAAAAGAGGACTTCAGTCTTTTTGTTTAGGGTTTAAACAAATGTCTACTCTGCTAATTACATGTCCTAGTTGAAACAGCACTATACTTTTCACTCTTTCACATTTCATTAACATTTGTATGGAAAATATTTGTGGACAATTTATTCCTGCCAAGGGAAGGTACAATTTAACAGATTTTTCTCTATTTAGATGTGAAATCGAGGCCACCTTAGAAAGGCTGAAGAGATTGGAACGCGATCTGAGCTTTAAAGAACAGGAATTAAAGGAAAGGGAAAAACGCTTGAGAATGTGGGAGCAGAAGCTAACTGAACAATCCAACACACCGGTAAGTACCGTTATATAGTTTTTGTTTAAAAATGGAATCATAAAATCCAACAAAAACGTGAACCTAAGAAATGTCTTAAGCTACACTTGCACTCCTATGGTAGGACTGTCACATTTTCCTGCTTTTGATTTCATTTAAAACTGTTGGGAAGTAGAGGTGAAGACTTTGAGAAATAAAGCAACCTTATTATAATACTTTATTAAAGTCCAAATAAATTACTCTTACATTTGCATTGAAAATAAGGTATCATCCCTCTAAATTAATTTGGCATATGGTAAATTTCAATGCAATTCTCAGATAAATTGATGTCGGATCGCAATCTACAGTAAATGCCATTATTCCCTGGGTCTTGTAGTTAGACGTATATATTTTAAATTGTGTGGAACTATTCACAAAGTAAAGGGCAATTCATATTTAATTTGAAAAGATTCAAATATTTTTCCTTTTGAATCTGGATTGCTGCACATATTGATAGAAGTTTAGCATAGTTGTTTATATCTTGGCTAACCAACTGGGGGGGGGGGAGACTTAAATGAATCATAGATGAAATCTACAAAATTCAAAGGACTTAATTAAAGATGTACTACTGTAGGCCTTAGATCCAATTTAATTTCCCAAAACATCAAAATACAATTGGAGCTCTTGCCAAAATTAAAAAGAAAAATCCCTTGCAACCCCATAGAAAGAAATAGCATGACGTAGTCAGTTTCATCTACATTGATGCCTCTGTTCTGGAGGCATATCAGATCTCTGAACCCTAGAGCTTAATTCTGAACCACTGTATTGTGAAACTGTCATAATATTAAGAACTTGGGTCAGTTGGGATGGGTTTTTTTAAAAAAAATACCAATAGTTATTACACTCATGTCCCACTTTTCCTTCGAGAAGTACAGAGCATCTGATTGGGGGAGAATCTGGGATCTCCACGTAAGAAACTCAACAGACTGTGATCTGCTTTGCTTTAACAATGGTGCCTTCAGGCTGCTACATGCATTGCACATTTTCAGAAGCAAATAAATACGTTTCAGGCATTCTGTTACGGAAATGACAAATCTTGTTGCTGTAAGATATATTGAGATTAGCGCATGGCTGTATAATTAGTGCAGCACAGGAAGTTGGTTCAAGATTTTTCTTCCCATTAATATACAGTAATGCAATCCATAAAAGTAGTGATTTTAGAAGGAACCAGGTGGGAGAGGCATAGAAATTGCACTGCGAACTATTTGCATTCATGTCTAAATGACTGTTTTGCTTTCTAAAGGGCAAAACATAAGTAACATTTTCTATCTAAATCTCAATCTTGCTTCCTAAAGCAAGATTCACCACTTAACTTCATATGCGGTGAAATGATATATTAATCATCACTTAATTTCATATGCAGTGAAAAGATATATATGCTCAAGTAATGGCTGCATTAAAAAACGGTATCTTTAAAAGTAGCTTTCAAGTAGAACACGATTACCTTAACATCTTATGGCATCTGTTGGTAGCAAACAGCTAAGCTTCTATTTGCATTATTTAATTACTGTATGTTGCATTTTACTTCTGCTCAAACTGACGAGCTAATAGTCTTCATCCACCACTGCCTCTTGATCCAGCATTCGTTTGCAATGTTTATAAAACTTGCAGATGTTGTCCTTCTGTGCTTCACTCTGCAGAATGCATTGTACTTGCCATTTAATCTAAGTTGGGATTTTGGCCTGTTCGCTCTTCCTGCACCTTCTTTCTGCGGCACAGCTTAATGGCATCCGTATGAATGACACTGCATGTGTATTCCAGCTGTGAACATGGAGTAGCCTATAATGATGAAGCATGAGTGTTTCCTAGAAGCAAGGTGTTCTCTGTTCTCTCTGGGTAGCCCGTAGGCTTCCTTTGATGTCTGCAAAGATTGAGTAGCTAAGATATAGGCCATCACCTATGTGGTTCACAGCATGAAACATAGCCATAATGAGCTGATCTTTTCCCTGAGTTGAGGCTAAGGGATTTTTATCCTGCACTATTGCTTTTTGCTGCGACTTTTTACTGACTGGCTTTGCTGAGAGAAAGTGTTGTGCTCACGTCTATTGTGCTCAGCGTAAACTTCTTTTCTATAGGATGTTAATACAACCCTTCTATGGCAAGCAAATGCCGTTTCCGGCTAAAATGATATTGAAAGTGTAGTACTTTTAAGCCCTGGGACCTATAGCTGAAAGGACTTCTGTATAATGAAAAGCCTTTGCCGCTTCCAAACCACCTTTCCCTCCCCTTTCCCTCCGCTTCTTAAGAAATTAACTTCAGAATTCATCTACATATAAAAACAAATTGCAGATGTCTTGTCAAGTAGTGGCCTGTATTTGAGAGAATACAGAAAGCAGGAGCAAATACATATCTGGATAAAAGAGGAAAAAAGAGCTGAGCTGATATGCATATTTTTTTCTTCTTTTTCCAGAATTCAAATCCCAGTGAATCAAGGCTCATGATTTGGTTTCATAAAGGACATTTGAAAAGGATATTATATTGCTGGCCCATCTTTAAAATGCTTCTGTTGCCTAAAAGGGAAAAAAAAGAGTTGACCTGTGGGAGTCATTAGCATCTTCAGCCTTTGGCCTCTTCAGGAGGTTTGAAGAAGCAAAAATGAGACTTTGGCCCCATAGTTACACACTGAGGCAATAGATCCCATAAAGGCAGCACCTTCCTAGATTGCAGGCAAAGCTCATCTTTGCAGCTTTTAAAAATACATTTCTTACATGTAAAGTGGCATGAATAATAAAAGGCCAACAATAGGATCAGGTGGCATGAATAATAAAAGGCCAACGATAGGATCAGGTGCACCTTAGATTAGCACCATGTTTAGCATGCTGTATATGAGGTCTTGCTCTCTCTTGATCAAGAAACAGAGCTCAGCACCTATGAAGATCGAAAGCCACAGATTGGTGCAGTGCGTTGTATAAGCCAGAGCAAAACCAGCTGTCATCCAAGATGGATAACACACACACACACACACACACACACAAATCCAAATTCTGTTTTTCAGGTGACAAATAAGAGTAGTGCATTTATAAAAATAAAAAATACTCTATTGTTTGGGCTTGCTTCACGTCATTGGTTTGAAATGATTTCTCCTGCAGGAGTTTTATCTAAACTAAACCCCATTGCTAGAGAAATTAACTGAAAGATGTGGTGATAGTATGGGTTTTGCGGAGTTATTTTGAAGCATGCTCCAGCTTTATAGCAGGGAGTTAGGCTACAATCAAGGTCAAAACAGGCAAGAGGTTAGCTGCTTCCGTCAAGTTGATGTGGCCATTTTGTTATGTAGATAGCTGCTCGACTCCTTCTTCCCCCTTACTAGCTCCTGACAAGAGATGCCCTTTCAGAAGCTGCTATTTTCATCTCAAGACAAGCTTCAAGCTCCACAGAGTGAAGGATTGCCTTGATATACAAATAACAACTTGCAACAGGCAGGGCAAGGGAGTTCTCTGCCCTCAGTAGTCTTGAGGCAGCTCTGGGTTTTACATAATCAAAATGTATTTTTGTTTTGCTTTGTTTATGCCTCCAAGGCAGAATTTTAATCTGGGATTACTGCTTTTGAAAATTCACTTCAGATGGGGCATAGGTGAACAAACACTGAAGTACAGTTCCTTTAATAACCAGGTTCGGTCCTTGTCGCTCCAAGAAATTGGGACAAAAGTAGGGAATACTTTAAAAACAAGATTAAGCTGCTTGCCTTTCCCTCCCTTTTTAAAAAGTAAACATTCTTTGTTCATGTCAAGGCTGCTGTTTCTAATAGTTCAGGTTTAACATGAGATGGTAAAAACACATATAGGTAAAAAGCCCGTTTTGTGAGCTTGTTTTTTCACGGTTCCAGTAAGAAATATTTATAGTCCTTCCACAGGGACATCCTTTACTGCAAAAGTGATTCAATCTTTTTAAGCTGGGAAGCTCAGCTCATTGTCAGTTTGGGGAAGAAATTCTCGTTTTTATTTATTTATTTTTTAAAAAGAAAAGCTTAATTAATATGCAAGAATTAGCGTATAGAACTTATGTCAGGAATTGGAAGCAGATGGAGACACATGCTAAGCAGAGAGTTTTCAAGTTTAGGGACTAAGCAGCAGCTGCTCAGCACCTGCTCCGTCATTGTCAAACATCGTGGTGACATTGACATGGAATTGAAAGGAGGACAAATTGAGCAGTTTTGTGGATATATTATGGAAACTCATCCCTCTTAGTCCTGATTTACGCATCCAAATACTGGCTACTTGTAATGTAACTCAAGAGTGTTCCGTGTAGCAAGCCATCAGTATGAAGCAGCCTTATTATTTATTTGGGGTATTTTTTTAATGCACTGATGCAAATACACACAGATCCCACAATATGCAATTTGGAGCTGTAGAGACAAGTGATAATAAACCTGAATGGAACAGGAAGGTGTTTCAAACAAATGGCCAGTTGCAGGGATGAAGCCACATCTGCTGCAGCGGGAGGCAGTTTTCTGCTGCTCTTTGTAAAAATCAACTAGGATTAGAATTTTAATCTTCATTCAAGAACATTTATACTAAAATCAGCACAGTAGGATTATTCTGGGTTTAGTGTGCTTAGCTTTCCGGGTGTCCTAAAGCGCCATAATATATCAAGCTATTCATTTTCCATATGGTGTGAACAACCATAGTTTTCCCTCCACTGGGCTTTGCTTCTTGATCCCATCTCCTTTGGGAATCACAGCAAAGCCTGTGTCAGACTTTCAATTTGTGGCTGCACAGAATCAGAAGGGCAACATCGCCGGTGTTTCTTAAGTGACCTTGGCTGCTCTCCAAGTCTCTAGATCAGTAGCCCCCAAACCTTTGGGACCAGTTCCGTGGAGAGAGGTTTTTCCACGGACTGGAGGGGCTGTGGTTTCAAGTGTTCCCTGCATCCCTTTGATGGGGCTTTGCTTGTTTGCATGGCCCAATTTCTGGCATGCTGTGGTCCAGTGTCGGTCCACAGACCAGGGCTTGGGGACCCTTCTGTAGACGAAAGACCCAACATATAAACTTTGTCTCATTTTGGACTTTTCTAAAGAACTTGCACATTTTGAAATAGTTTATATACTTTTAATGGCTTATCTAAAATATCCCAAGAGAAGGCAATCATTTTTATATTTCCTTAGTAAACTACATGGATGTGTCTATAAAGCAGAGGTGGGGAAATATGGCCCCTTTTTAACTTGTGGACTTCAATTTCCAGAATTCCTGAGCTGGCCACGAATTCCTTGAGCCAGTCAAGAATTCTGGCTCGAGAATTCTGGGAGTTGAAGTCCACAAGTTATAAAAAGGCCATAGCTTTCCAGCCCTGCTGTAAAGGAATCAGGCAATGAATTAAAGCCGAAGTAGATTATTATTTTATTTTATCTAAAATAAGTTATGTCTGGCAAATGGCAAAGCCAAACATTTATTCATTCAGAGGTATGTCCTCTTTGTATAGCTCACTCAACCTTTTCCTTATCCCACATGGATTGGAACACCCTCGCATTGATTCTCCACCAATTGTTTGTTTGGGGGTTTATTGCAAAAAAAATTAATAGGCTACTGAGCCAGAGTGAATAACTCAAGAGTACTACAGCTGGTGTTTTGAAATTTGGATCCTGTGATTCTACTCCAACTTCCTACAGCTCTGTCATGCTACCTTTCAAAACTACAAAATATATTTAAGCGTTGTTCTGGCCTGAGTTTGAACATGCATTTCTTTGTATGATTAGGCTGAGAAGAAATAAATTGTATGAAGAAAGAAACAGCTTAGCCCAATCACTGGGAATGGCTGCAATTTTAAGCTTCACATCAAATACATTATCAGGAACCTTAAAAAGCCAGAAAGCTCTATCAGAATGGCCATGTAATATCTGCCCTATTAGTTGTTGCAAAAACACAGCTGGTGGGTGCAGTATCCGTGCATTAATGCAGAGTGTCTCACTTTTCCCCCCCAGGAACTAGGTTGTCAAGGGGACAGCCAAAAAGTCTCATTCAGGCAATAGCTAATAGTTTATATAGACAAAAGAAATGTCCAGCAATTGCCAATGAAGTGGAAAGGAATAAAATATGACACAATACTTTTTTTTTACCCCCACAAATGCCTCTGCTTGGATAGGTCACAACTTGCACATTTTCCTTTATTCATAGACATATAAGAATGCATACACTTCTGTTTGCATAGAAAGAAAGTCTCCCATCCTCCTTATCTCCAGGCAGATCCCCCAAATTCTTGAACAAGCAAGTATAAGAAGATAACAGAGAGTAGGAATATATAAAATCATTTTGCCTATTAGCAAAATTGAATGCCACCCACAATATGACACTGTGGGGAGTTCCTTAGGATTCTCTCAGAATAAGTATTTACCTTGTCTTCTGGAATCTTTTCCAGTAGCGTAGCCTGAGTGTGGAGATGGATTTATGTAATACAGCTGTAACTTGTGCAGACTGATTTATTTTTTAAAAATCTATTTTTTTTAAAAAAAATAAGCCACTTCTACCTATTCTTGGCAGCCACTGTCCAGGAGATGGAGACTCTTGTGTCCATCGTAATTTGTGGCATGCAATATTATCCTGTAGGAAATAATGGAAATTTATTTTTGTGCTAAGGAGCTGTCATAAAGTATCACAGCCTACTGAGGTGATATCATTTATCTATTAATTATTATTTTCCAGTTTTTTAAAAAAGTATGAATTGTTTATTAATTCTGACAAGTCAGAATTTTATTTATTTCTCCAGAATTAATTCGATTGTCAACCAGTGGTGGCTTTTGATTCTAATTTAAAAATGGACACATAAAGCAGACATAAGACACACACACACACACACACACACAAATCAATTTTGAAAAAAAAATCATTTATCTATTAATTATTATTTTCCAGTTTTAAAAAAAGTATGAATTGTTTATTCTGACAAGTCAGAATTTTATTTATTTCTCCAGAATTAATTCAATTGTCAACCAGTGGTGGCTTTTGATTCTAATTTAAAAATGGACACATAAAGCAGACATAAAACACACACACACACACACACACACACACACACACACACACACACACACAAACAAATTAATTTTGAAAACAAAATATGTTTTGATTATTTTTTTCCTTTTGCTTTGTTAAATTTCTCAGACTAGATTGTACTACCAAAAAGAAACAAAAACCCCAGTCTTCTAATGATACACAAAAGTTATATCTTGCGATGCCTGATATATATACAGTACAGTATATGCCTTAGGTTTCTGATATTTTTATGGAGTTACAATAACCAAGCCTTTAAAAGAAATAAATGCTGACTTGGCATTTTGTATTGAAATTCACTAATCATTTTACTTTCTGTTTACTGCTAACTAATCTGGTGGTGTCTTTTGCTGGGATTTTAATTGGTTTCTAATTTTCCTTTCCCCCTCCCCCTCTGTCCTTCCTTTCCTTTTTTCATTAGTTTTGCTTCCCTTTTGCTGCCAGAATGTCTGAGGCATCTTACTTTGAATCTAAAACAGAGGAATCAAACAGTGCAGAGATGTCATGTCAGATTACCTCCGCGAGTAATGGGGAGGTAGCTGGCATGAACCAGAGTCTGAAGGCCTTGATGATGCAAGGTTTTGGGGATGTCTTCTCTATGAAGGAAGCAGGATCCACCCTGCATTCTGGAATGCAGATCAATATGCAAGCCAAAAAGAATTCTTCCAAAACCACCTCTATGAGAAAAGGGAAGAAGGTCAACCTGGCGCTGGGGTTCCCTGAATTCGACTTATCTGATGAGGATGATGAGGATGATGATACCGATGAGGAGATCGATTTTGAGGATGACAGTGATTAGCGGTAAAGGAAAGCTGTAAGAACTCTAGTCTGGCATCTGTTACAAAAGGGAGAGAAAGAAGGACATTGAGAAAAAAATATCCTATGTTTTTCGTTTCTGATTAAGAACAGAGCACCGTTTTGTTGCACAAAACCATTTTGTTTTCTTATTTGTGAGAAATCGTGTTCCTTATGTTTATACCCTCTATGTGGTTTCATTTTTTTTCCTTTCAGATTTAAAATTAATTTAAACAATTTTGGGTTGGTTGTTTATTTAATTTTTTTTATGTTGACCTATTGTTGACATCATTATGGCTTGACACTATATTAATGCTGAAACTGCTGGAGTTTTAAGTATACATCTATCATTGTTCCTTCCTTCTGTAGGTCTCTTGAGCAGGTTTACAGATAAAATTATAATTCCATTGGGGGTTTCCTTGCATGTTTTATAGCTGTACCGTGTTCCCTCAATTTTCGTGGGGGATGCGTTCCGAGACCGCCTGCGAAAGTCGAATTTCCGCGAAGTAGAGATGTGGAAGTAAATACACTATTTTTGGCTATGAACAGTATCACAAGCCTTCCCTTAACACTTTAAACCCCTAAATTACAATTTCCCATTCCCTGAGCAACCATTTAGATTACTTACCATGTTTATTTTTTTTATTAAAGATGGACGAAAGTTTGGCGATGACATATGATGTCATCGGGCCGGAAAAACCGTGGTATAGTGGGGGAAACCGCAAAGTATTTTTAAATTAATATTTTTGAAAAACCGTGGTATAGACTTTTCGCGAAGTTCGAACCCGCGAAAATCGAGGGAACACTGTAATTCCAAAGATTCATACATATACCCGTAAGCTGTATCTAGAGTCAGTTTGGTATAGTGGTTAAGACATCAGGCTAGAAACTAGAAGATTATGAGTTCTAGTCACATCTTGGCCACAAAACAGCTTGAGTAACCTTGAGCCAGTCACTTTCCCTCAGCCCTAGGAAGGATGCAATGGCAAATCACTTCTGAAAAACCTTGCTAAGTAAACTGCAGGGACTTGTCCAGAGGATTACCAGGAATCAACACTAATTAGAAGGCATGCACAAATGTGTCTGTATATATACAGTATTAAGATTTATAGGAAACAAATACTGCATTTTCAAATGTTCATTTTATCTGGCAGTACAGCTCATCTATTTGGGCAAAGAGAGAGAATGGAATTGCTTTTACCGATTCTAATAGAGATTTCCTGGCCTACAAGTAAATATCCTTAGCATTATTGTAAAATAAGTTTTCAAAAAATTTAATCTTGAATACCTGGATTGCTCTTGTGTGATAAATATATATTTCCCACACTGTTGCTTATTTATTCTCATTTCTGTCTCTTTCCTGTTGATAAAAATCTGAGTAAAAATGAGGAACACAATGTAGTGATAGTTAAATCCACAATCTTCTTGTGTCAAAGCAAACATAAAATTCAGATTTCCTCAAAGTATGATTATATTTCAAACATAATTTTATAGAAACAACCTAGGATCCTGGTTAGGGCTAGAACATGTAGCTGAGTGCTTTAGTTAATTTAAACAAAACTTTTGATTGAATGTTTCTAAGAATGTTCATTTTTTAAGAATTTAGGAATCTATAAAATGATAAAAGAGTTTCTTCTTGCACACTTTTTTTCTTCTTCCCTGGAGTTACTTCTTTTTATTTTACATGTTTTAGCATCCTGAAATAATTGAAAGGGAATCCATTGTGTTGATTCTCAAACCCTTCCAACACACTCCTTGTCTAGTTTGCTTTCTAAGGTGGAGTTCTCAGACAGAAGAAAAGCTGCAAAAAAGTTTCTACAGTGATTTGGAAGGCATATCAAATTCAAATCATTATATCCTAAAAAATTGATAGTTTGATTAATTCTATAGCCTCTGGTATATTCCTATTATAGTCTTAAATTGCAATCCTTTAAGAATATAACTGATGGTAAAGTTAATTTCATGAAGCTTACTTTTTAGTGAACAATTTTGCCTTGTAAATTATCTTGATTGATAGTTTTCTATGTGCATTGGGCTACAAACACACAGATATTTGGAAAATACGGATTGCTTATAGAAACAGGCTTTGAAAGTAGCTCCTTCACACATTTAACTTCCCAAGTTTTACTGTAGTACTGAGTATTCTGGATTAACTATTAGGACATTACTAAAACTTTATTTTGGATGCTGTGTTACAGAATGCATTTGTGCTACTGCATATTGCAATCAGATCTTAACATTTCTAAGTTTGAGTATACAAGCGGTATTATTTTGATAACAGTGAAAGTCCTAATCTTGTGTATACAGTATAATAGTTTATTGTTTTATGAGAAAGCATGGCAGTTACGCTTTAAAATAGTTAAACAGAACTTAGTAAGTTTTGAACAACTATTAAAAGCCTATTGCATTTGAAATCATACTATATAGCCAATGTGAATTTTGGAAGCTAAAGCCATAATGCATCTGGAGAGGAAATGTATGGAAATTGTGTCATATAGAAGTTCCATAGATACATTCTAAGAGAAATATGAACCTAATATGAGTACTGAGTACATATAGTAAAGGCAATCTACTGAAGAGAAGAGTCTATCTCACATGGAAAGTTGCCACTTGGTCCCGTGTTCTCCTCCTTTCCACGGAATCAAAATATGGATTTTGCAGAAGACCAAGGATGAATCCAGGTAGACCAGTAGCTCTCAACCTATAGTCCCTGGGGGGCGGCACAGTGTCATCAGAGAGGATATGTGAACGCTTGAAGAAAAGTTATTATTTAAATCTTGAGTTAAGTCCTTGGCCACAAAAGGTTTTTATAAGGAGTCCGTGATGAAGAAAAGGTTGAGGACCACTGAAGTAGACTATTATCTACTTTAGCATAATGTATTCAGAAATCTCTTCGGAGCTATTCTATTTCTCCCCTCTTTCATAAGATTTTTTTTCCCCTGAAAGAAAAGATCAGTGGTGTCATATAAATTAGTAATAGAATACAGTGTCTTTGTCGCCTTGTGTAATATCCATTGATAACCTAAGGTTATAAAGATGTTCTCCCCTAGTGTACTAAGTTGTGACAGATCAGAGGAATAATGGATTAAAAGGGACAGTGAAATTTACTATTTTAGCATCACAATATCTTCTGTACAGTTTAATAAATCTGTTGGTTTGGTAATTCCGCTGAAATCATTTCATCTTTCCCATTTTTTTGTTTTAATAAAATAGCATGAGAAGCAGTAACGGCTTCCACTCCTAAATATCTGCTCTATTTTTAGAAATAAGTAAAAAAAAAACATCTTAATTTTCTTTTCAAAACTTGAATCCAATCTATTCTTATTGAAAAGCTTGCCTAAAGCTTACTTGATAGGTACAGGATAATTCCAGAAGCAATACAGAGGCAAATTAACATAAACATTTTCACGCTATTTCAGAAATTTGTAAAGCCTCTGTCGAAATATGATCAAGAATGTTACCATTTGGGGAGGGGTATTGTTGTTGTTTTGCTTTTTACACTTTTGAAATGTTTTATATTGATTAATAAGGAGATAATGTTATTTGTATTCCAAATTTTTATGAAAATGTAAATGGAAAGTATTTCAACCATGTTTAGAAAAGCTGAGACTTATTTTCTGCTGTGCTGTGCTAACTCTGTGCCCAAACTACTATACAGTGTGTGAACAGAATATAAAATTTGTATGGAATGTGAAATGTTCTACTTCTGCATGGCGAGACATTTTTGTTATAGTATTTACTTTTTTCATTATATTATTTAATTATGTGATGTCTTGCTTCATTCATTTAATGGTTTGCATTTTTAATTATTCACAGGACACCAAAATGTAATTAGCTTTTTTTTTTTTTACAATTTGGTGTCATAAATCCTAATTTGCTGTGAACTGTTTTTCTTTGCTTCTCTTTGTTTCCATTTTTTGACTTTACAATAAACGTGATGACACTAAAAAAAATTATACAAAAAAGCTTGTGGCCCTGATTAAAAACATGATGTTTACATGGGGTACATAATGATATATCTGCACCAACTTTTAATCTGAGTTATGTCACCAAATGCATCACAAATGTCCTTTATTACAGTTATTTTCCTTCAGTGTTAATTCATGCATAAAAAGGATGTCATAGTCATTCCTACATTAAAACAGTTTAGAAACAATTCCAATAAATATATACCTGTACTGACATATGCATGGCACAAAAAGCTGAAAAAACTGAAACAATATATACTGTTCAAAAAAAATAAAGGGAACACTTAAACAACACAATATAACTCCAAGTAAATCAAACTTCTGTGAAATCAAACTGTCCACTTAGGAAGCAACACTGATTGACAATCAATTTCACATGCTGTTGTGCACATTCATCTTTGTACAGAACAAAGTATTCAATGAGAATATTTCATTCATTCAGATCTAGGATATGTTCTTGGAGTGTTCCCTTTACTTTTTTGAGCAATGTAAATTCATCATGGGGAGATACTATGGTTATATGGGCAATTCATTTATAACCATTCAGTGTTACAATGAACTTCACTTAATTACTATGTGACTTGCTTAACAACCACATGATTTGCTTTACAACTGACTGTTGTAAAAATGGACGTGAAGTCAAGTCTGTTTGTATGGTTCCTTCCTTGACTTATGACCACAACAATTTTGATTAAAATTCCAGTCCCAATTATGATCTTATATATACCCTATATTGAAAATAATTCTCAACAATATCATCTAGTATAGCCAATAGTGAAAGATGCCAGGAATTATAGCTCTGCAACATGTAGAGGGCAATAGATATCTTATCCCTGAGTACTCTGAAGTAACAACATTGAATTTGTAAGGAATATATAGGCTGAGCAATGTATTTTTGTAACCACTCTACATTGCACACCTAGTCACTAATCAATCAACTAAAGGCATATGAATCATGATTGGTCCTACTATTTGTTATTGGCAACTGCTGCTACATTTCAGACTGAAAGACAGCACATCTTCTAAACATGTTATAGATTGTTTTTACATACAGGAATGGTTGAAGAAGGCTATAATGTAGAGCAGAGATCTCCAACCTTGTCAACTTTAAGGTTGGCAGACTTCAACTCCCAGAATTTCCAGGAAAGCTGGCTGGGGAATTCTGAGAGTTGAAGTCCTCCAGGCTTAAAGTTACCAAGACTGGTGACCCCTGATATAGAGGCTATGTCAGCCTAAAGAAAGGTTTAGGACCCCACCTCCTTTTTAAAGTGATTGTTTTGAGTGAAGAGAATTTGCAGGCAAGGTCTTCTAGAAATCTTAAGGAAGTTTAAACTTCAACTTGGAACTTACAAATGTATGGTAGATATATTCTCCAATGACTTTTCCATGATATACAGGCCATATGATGTGGTGCTTAAGATATTGGAGCTGTTTAAGTCACCACTTGATTCTATGAAAATGATTTGGATAATTTTGGACCTTTCCCCCAATTTTTAAATCTTTGTATACCTTACTCATTATACTTTTAAATGCCAAATCAATTAACAATGAAGAAATCACTATGTTAATACGTCCATTTTATTCAAGCTAATAAACAGGAGTAATTCATGGTTTCTTTCAGAATAATCTGTTGGATTGCTATCCCATGGCTTCCTGCTCTTCTTCACCATATATTTCTGTTGAATATATTAAATATTAACTGACTAATTTCAGTTTAGTTCATCCCTTCTCGAGTTTGTTTCTGTAATTCTGCAGACTATTTCTCCTACACCCTATCAAATGAATTCACTCTGGAATACAGAAGTCTGGGCAAATTTGAATACCACACTAAACTATAAAGGTTTGGCACTAATACAGGTATTCCTCAATTTTCAACCACAACTGAGCGCAACATAAGTGCTGTTGTAACTTTCAGTAGTCACTAAATGAACTGTTGTTGGGGACTACCTGTATTGCATTTTACCATGGATGAGTTCACAACCAGGCAACCAGTAAAATCAGTAAAAGCCAACTTTTTTTCCCCACAATCTTACTCAGTTACTGGTGATCTTACTTCATTTCCCCTATTGATTGAATCTCAGCTTATTTAACAATCTGTTGTAAACTGCATGGACTTAAACTTAGGTGAGATGGGCAGTGTAGACCTTTAATAAATAAAAATAAATTACACTTTCTTTCTGTTACACTTTCTTTCTGTTCTCTACCATATCTCTAGTGTGCAGTAGTTTTCAGAACCGAGTCTTAAGTGTTCATTTCCTTTGAATGACATTCTCCATCATTGCAGGATATTTAACAGGCAATCAACTAACCATTCATTACAATTTACATAACTCACACAAAATTGAAAAGCAAATCTCAAACAGCCTCCTCAATACTAAGTTTGCAAACCTAAATTAAAATTTGTCTTAAGTTTAAAGTTCAAATTAGAACTTGACACATTAATTAAAAGCTAACTTAAGATAATTTGGTTGATTCCACTTTGAGGTTCTTATACACACAACGTGGCATCCATTAAAGTTCTGATCTGGCAAATAAAGGTAAAAAAAATAAAACAAACAAAGCTGTGGACTTGTTAATATCATAAGTCACCCAAAATGAGTTAGAATATTAATCACTTGGCTGAATGGGGAAGGGTTTTGTTTCAGAAAAGGGTACGTGTCATCTTTTTATCGGTAACATATCAGTTCAATCTTCAAAATTTGCAAAGAACCTGCTAAATAAAAACCATTACTAAAAGAATATGAAGAAATAGAGACCAAAAAAGGGGGAAAAAGAAACTGCACTTTTAAATGCATATTTCTTACACAGTTGCTGCCATCATTTGATATCGGTGCATGGACTGAAGAAGACGTGGTAAGCAGCCTTCATTAATTAAATCAATATTTTTTTCATTTTAGCTAAGACATCATTAGTTAAGCAGGCCTAAGGCCTAAGCCATGGTGGGAAATATGTGACTCCCTAATACCGATTCACTACAACTCTGTTTATTTCTTATCAAGAATGTTGGCTATGCGTAACAGGAGTTGCAGTCTAACCACAGTCTCCCCATCCTTGTGCTAAAACTTCACTTCTGTTGTGTGCAACATTGGTGGCACCTTCTTTCCTGCAGTTTAATTTACTTTAAATGTTTACAATGATGTTCACAAGTCTACTAGTTACATGGAAGTTCAGAGCACAATAGTACCTCTAGATACGAGCTGCTCCACATGCAAATATTCCACGTTACGAGCCGCGACGCGAGCGAAATTTCTGTTCGACACCCGAGCTCAAATTCTGGATACGAGCCGAGCTTCCGCTAGGTGGCGCAAGAATCTCCTTGCTTCTGGTTATCTCGGCGTGAAAAACAAAGTCTAAAGGCATTCGTTCGAGATGCGAGTTGATCAACTTAGAAGCTCGGGTCTGGAACAAATTAAACTCGTATGTCGAGGTACCACTGTACTGGCAAGGAGAAAACAATGTAAAGAGAGATTTAGAAGAAAAGAAAGTGGCCCAGAAAAAGTGTTTTCTATATGCCATCTATGTGGTTGGTTATAGACTTTAGGTGGCTTACAATCTGTAGAATAAAGTACAAATTCTGATAGAATATTTGTAGCTCAGGGTTGAAGTGTGGTGTTCTATGTGCTCTCTGAGCTTGGTTGTGTTTTTGCAGATGTTTCATTACCAAGCTAGGTAACAACGTCAGGGCTAGAAGGGATTGGTCTTTGATTGTTTGTTTACTGTCAGCTGTTACGAACTCAGACAAACAAGCTAATACTAAATAACCCAATAAAGGAAACATCAAGACCACTCCCACCAACATTGACAGGGCAAGCCACTGGTATATAAAATAAGAACAAATCCCATCTTCTGTTAGCACTAATGATGTTACCTAGTTTGGGAATGAAACATTTGCAATAAAATAACCAAGTGCGGAGAGCACCACAAAAGCCCCTGCAAAGTACAAATTAAAATGATAAATATCGTTTCAACTCTGGACAATTGGATCCCTTCAGGGTAGGTGACATGTCCTGTATCAAAATTCTTTGTAATGGCATAGCTGTAATATATTCCCATAATGAAAATTGGAAGGAGTCAGCTTGAACTTAGGGACAGGGGTATTCCAGACTGATGGAGCTACAATCAAGGAGACCTGTCATGTCCATGTCATATTCTGAATGGGGGGGGGGGGTGTGATCTGCATGCTGGGCTCCCACTTGGAATTTATTTATTTATTATTTATTTATTAGATTTCTATGCCGCCCCTCTCCGAGGACTCGGAGCGGCTCCCAATACAGTAGATGGGAAGAGTTTAGCTAGACCAGATACTCCTGAAGTTAACAAAGGTCCAAGCCATCAAATAGGCCATAACCAACACCTTGGGTTAGATCTGGAAGACTACAGGCAGCCACTGCAACTCTATTAGAAATGGTGTTACTCTAGTAAAGTGGTTCTACCCCATCAGCATACAGTCTGCAGCATTTGGTGTTGGCTGATGCTTCTAAATCAGCCTCATATACAGCAAATTGCATTCATCTAAAATAACTTTGCAAGACAACTAAGGATCTCAGTAATATGTGCATCAGTAATAATTTAGAAATTAGCATTTTAGTTTTTCTTATATTTATGGTGCTACATGCTGGGACTGTTTTGTCCTCAGGCCTACCATTAACATCTCAATGCAGTTTTAAGCATATGCTTCATAAACATCTTTGCACAGGAATCATTACTCTTAAATTACAAATGATTGTGCAAAACAATGTACGTATGTGTTTCAAAGAAGAAATATATGTTTGGTCGTTTCTTCCTTACATTATAAGTCCTAGAAATGTTCTTGATTTTTTTAATTAAATAAATGACAATGAGGGCTGCAAACCTCAAGCATATTAAAATGGAGATATTCTATGGAGAGTGTAAGCAGTGGTTGTCTTACTGTGTTCTGGCCAACCTTTACTCAAGGATCATTTCGGAGACAGAATGTGGACTCAAGGGCAAGATCTGATCCATCTCTCATGTTAGATTGCCAATTCATCTTTCTACTTTAGTCTACATCTTCCTTTGAATTGGCAACCGATGAGAGGAGCTGGATTTGGCCCTGGTTGCAAAATTTAATGTCAGATGTAAGATTAAAGTATGTTATTGTGTTTTTTTTTACACAATCCCTATTCATTTAAACAGCTTTCAGAACCACGTTTTTTCCCTCTCAACATGTTTTCTGATTAGATGTTCCATACAAAGCTTTTCATGCCTCAGATCATAAAATCAATGTCCTTTCTTCACAGTATTTTTGGATGCAACAGCTCGTTAGAAAAGGTAAGACTCTACATATGTCTAGCTCACAAAAGCTGAATGAATAAATGTATTGTGGCGATAGACTAAGCAAGGTTAAAAGCTCTAATACAACTAGGAAAAGCATATAAAAACTCTTTGAGTTGCCTTAAGTTGTCTTAAGATTCAAAGGAACTTAGCTAACTTTCTCAGTAAAGTGAAAAGAATGTAAGAATACTAAGAAACCTTTCTCTGATAGATATTACTCAATTTACATCCTCCCTGAGTTGACAGCATGTAATAGAGGAAGCCAATAAAAGTTTCTGTTAATATTTTCAATGTTAACTTTTAGAGAAGCAAAGGGTCCAATGAAATTTGTGTGTAAAATGGCTTCCGCTTTCCAAAATCAGGAAGGAA
Source organism: Erythrolamprus reginae (assembly GCF_031021105.1). Lineage (NCBI taxonomy): Eukaryota > Metazoa > Chordata > Lepidosauria > Squamata > Dipsadidae > Erythrolamprus > Erythrolamprus reginae. The sequence continues at coordinate 191,325,589 of NC_091950.1, forward strand.
AACATTGTTCATTTAGTGGGATTTTGTTGTAGCAGCAGGTTGGCAAAGCACGGGCACCAAATTAAAACAAGAATAACATTTTACACATATATATATGCTGCTTCAGAGTCTACAGGTTTGCAGGCTCAGCATATTGCCCCAACAATTTGGGTCCTCATTTTACTGACTTTACTTATGGCTGTTACCTAACAAGGGTTGCCTCTTGCTGTTCTCCTGTTGGAAATATAAATCACTTGGTCACAAAGAATGGAGTCTTTTTTAGGCTACAGCAAGACCCTAAGTTAAAAAAGGAGAATATTTGTAGATCAGGGTTGAAATGAGGTGTGTGTGTATGTGTTTCATGTTGCTCTCTGAGCTTGGTTGTTTCCTTGAAGATTGTTTTCTTTAACCAAATTGGATAATATAATCAGTGCTAGTACAACCCAAAGCCCCTTGAAAGAGAAATGCAGCTCACAAAACTTGATCTTTCTATGTCCAGATTTCTGAACAATGTCTTATGATCTTAAGGTGATACATCTGGCGATATGAGTATGTATGCCAGCTTGTTTAAAGAGCATCACATCACTGGAAAACGTTTACTTCTTCTGGAAGAAGATGATTTGAAGGACATGGGAATTGTTTCTAAAGGACACATCATTCATTTGAAGGTACTTAAACTGCAAAGTTGGGGTGATCATCAAGCTATGAAAAAGAACTTGTTTGTTTCTAGTATTAAAAGTCTAATGCTGACAATCTACAACAAATATATTCCAGATTTATTAAAATAAAAATAAAAATGATTACATACAAAAATATTTCATGAGATGCTGAGATTTCAAGCATGTATTTTCTTGTATTGTTTTGCACAACACATAAGCAACTTGTCGTCACAAACTTCTAGTTGTGAGCATTGATGTGCTGAGCATAGACTTCATGAATAGGTAGTGAGGATGAGGGAGAATGGGAAATTGACCCTTTCACAGGGGTCGCTTAAGACCATCAGAAAACATATTTCTGATGGTCTTAGGAACCAAGAGACTACTCCTCTATCTCTCTCCAGGTGGATCCACCTACATGCAAATAGACTACTGCAATATATATAGTCTCCCTTAATTTTCAAATTCAGCAAAAAACAACATGTGACACACACACACACACACACACACACACATATATATATATTCATAGATTTTCATGGGTACAGGTATGACGGTCTTGGCATATTTGGGTTTCTCCCCTTGTAGAATTCAGAAATTTCTGGCAACGTTTCGACGAGGTCTCACTCGTCATCTTCAGGCTCGTGCTTCTGTCCTTGTTCTAGGGCGACACAGCGAGGTCTGAGCTGCCTTCCCTCTATAAATACTGGTGGGTGGATGTCGCTTGATGGCTCAGTAGCTGCATGCTGTGTTGAAACTTCCCGTGTTGAAACACATATTTTTGCTGAATATTTAAAATTAAGGAAGACTAGGATAGCGCTATTTTGGCCTTGCTCTGGCCTCAATCAGCTAGCCATACCCTTACTGGAATTTGATCCTGGGGCTTCTGCCTTGTAAGGCAGAGAATTAACCTCTAGGCCACCAGATCTGACCCCTTCAGCTTTGTACTAGGGAGGGGCTATATGTTTTTTCTGTTGGATCACCCTGGTATATTGAAGGAACGTCACAGCTCCTTTTTGCCTTTAGGCCCAACCCAGAAATATATAAATATATATATTTCTACCATGGGAACTTCTAGACATGTGCAGAAGCTGTATTTGAAGCACTGCACATGTGTCACTATCTTCTTTTCGGCAATTTTTTTTGCACTTAAAAAAAATAGGCACTGCGTATGCACACATGTGCAAAGTGCACGCATGCCCATGAGGCACAGCCATGCAGCGCAGGAAGAAGTGAACTGGCAGTGAAGTAAGTTAGAAACCACCCCTGAATTTCCTAATAATTTGGTTGGGGGGTCATCACAACATGAGGAACTATATTAAAGGGTCGCAACATTAGGAAGGTTGATAGATAATGCCTGTTTTCAGCATCATCCATCTTATGTAACCAGGAGATTTACCATTTTATAATCTACCTGTAAAACTGCTTTCACTCAGATCAGTACCACTCTGATCCAGTTTGGCCATTTCTAAGATATTTGCACCTTGATAAAACCCAACCAGGTTTTGATGCTTGGCTCTGATAGCTAGTCTACGTTTCAGTCACCATCGCAAAACGTCACCCACCACTTAAAGCTGATCACCTCCAACAACAGCAAGTAAGATTCCTGAGCAGCAGAAAGAATAAAATGGTGGTCCAGGAAAAGACTGTCCAGAAAGTGCTTTGTTGCCCTCCACCTAAAAAAAGTTGAATATTTTATGAGATCTCTACGTGAAGAATTGTTTGCAGCCATATCCTGTGTTTAACTTTCTATGTTCTTTCCTTCTTAGACTGCCATTGAGAAGCTATGCCAGGATTTCTTCAATATGTTTCATTTTCCACCCCTGATTAAGGTAAGTTTGGTTGTGTGTCTAATCACACTTGGCCAAATAAAGCATTTCGATTAAACAGGAAATATATGTACAATCAGGCCAGAAATGTATTAACAAGGGAGATCAGAGCATCAAAAGGAAGCTACTCTGAAAAGCTAAGGAATCAGTTCTCAACAAATGAACCAGCAAACATGTGAAGAACACTTTAAAATATCACTGGTTATGGCAAACCACCTTCCCAGACTGAAGGTAATAAACAATTGGAGGATGATCTGAACGTGTTTTATTGCAGGTTTGAAAGGAAACTTTAGCCACCCAACTCTACAACTCCCATCTCAGACACGCCAATAACAACCGAGCCTCCTGTAACTGACCCTATACCATTGGGGTCACAACCCCTAATGATCACAAAAAATGAAGTACAAGACCTATTTCACAGACAAAAGCCAGGAAAAGCTCCTGGCCCAGACAAGATAGCTCCTTCTTGCTTAAAAGGCTATGCTGACCAGTTGGCCCCCATCTTCACCTGAATCTTTAATAAATTGCTAGAGATGTGCTATGCTACTTCTCCCTTCAAACGCCCTACTATCATCCCAGTGCCAAAGAAGCCCACCATCAAGGAACAGATCAGTTGCTCTAACATCTGTAATTGTTTTTAAATGATTTTTTAAATTTTAAAATCCATATTCATACATATATCAATTCGTATACCTTGAAAACATAATATCAATAGCATATATATTCACGTAATTCTATCTGATCTTTTTTATTTTCATATCAGCACTTCTATCATATTAATAGGTTATCAGTCTGTGTTCATGCTTCCCTTTCTCATCCTCCCCCCAACTCTCTCCATCTCCCCCATCTACCTTTCTTCCCTTCTCTCCTTCCTCCCTCCCTTCCTCTCTCCACCCCACCTCTTCCTTTCTCCAACTACTTCCCCTCTCTCCCTTCTAAGCCTTCCCTTGAGTGATTTCAGTTCTAATAAATCTTATATTACACAGAATGATAGTATATTACTAAATAATTATGTTTTTGCTGTATCTTCACTTTTATAATATTTTTATAATATTTATAGCCATTATGCTTTAATTGTTGATATACAGTTTAAAGCTAATGTTATCATTTCCTTACATTCTAGTTTTGTCATCTGGGTTACATAATTTCTTTATTCCTAGTCTTTTAATTTTGTGCTCACTTTACTTCAATTTCTAACTATAGTCATTTTCTACCCAATTATAAAACTTCATCCAAACATTGTAAGATTCAGATTCTTCTCTATTTTTAAGATTCATTGTTATTTTGTTCATCTCGGCGCAATCCATTTTTTAAAGTATATCTTCTTCAAATGGGATCTTAGATCCTTTCATTTTTGTGCGAATGCAATTCTTGCTACTGTTATCACTTGTACAATTAAATATATACAATATCTTCTTTGCCAAAGTTATTTGGCAAAATGCCTAACAAAAAGACCTCTGCTTTTAATTCTAACTTTTGTTTTAACATTTTTTCAATCCATGTCTGTATTCGAGTCAAAAATATTTTTGCTTCTGCACAAGTCCACCACATATGATAACAAGATCCTAGTATTTGCTGGCATTTCCAACATTTCATAGTCTTGTCCTTAAACATTCTTTCTGGTGACATGTGCCATCTGTAAAATGTTTTATATAGATTTTATTTGTAGGCTGTTGCCATAATCAGTTTATAATTCCTTTCCCAAAGTTGTTTCCATTTATCCAATTCTATTATGTACCCAACGTTTTGTGCCCATTTAACCATAGTATATTTTACTTGTTCAAATTTTAACTTGACATGTAGTAGGTAATTATATAGTTTCTTGATCAAATTTTCATCTACACCTATTAATATTTCATCTAATTCAGTCTTTTGCAACATATTCTCTGCCTTACTATCTTTTTCATATCGTGTAGATTTTGTAGTCACATAAACCAGTCCATTATAATTCCTTGTTCCCTTAATTGTTGAATCGATTTCAACTTCCCTTCGCCTGTCAAAATGTCCTTACATCGTGGTATATTCTGCCAATTCACCGTGTTTGAAAGAGTTAATACTTCTATTATTGATATCCAACTAGGTATGCTCATATAGCATTTCCCTTTTATTTTTTTCCCATACTAAACATAATGAATTCCTAATATAATATCTCTGGAAATAACTGTATTTTGTTTTTCCCGTACCATATAAATGCATGCCAGCCTATCTGCAAATCATGTCCTTCCAATGTCAAAAGTCTTTGATTTCTTTAAAAAATCCCTTCTCATCCATGTCAATACCTCTGAAAACAGCTGATGGCTGGGAAGCTGGGCTGTGACTGCCTTGGGGGTCTATGACAACCCCCTACGGCTCACCATAATGTCCTTCCCTTCTTCACTGCTCACCTGAGCAGCTCTGATCCTAATTAGTGTCTCCAATCAGCTATGGTTGGGTGCTTCCCGCAGTGCCTCCGTGGGAAGCGACCATCCCGTCCCAGGGTTGGTTCCACCCCCCTGTAGTTATGAAAACCTTTGAAAGGCTAGTGGTGCCCCACTTGAAAACCATCATGGATCCATTTGCATGCCGAGCAAACAGATCAACAGAAGATGCTGTTAATATGGCTCTGCACTACATCACTACATCATCTTGAATCTTTAAAGACCTACGCAAGGGTCTCCTTTGTAGACTTTAGTTCAGCATTCAATACCATCATTCCAGACACTCTTCTAACTAAGCTGAACCAGCTAGCAGTACCTGAACACACTTCTAAGTGGAACATAAGCTTCCTAAGAAGCTGGTGAAGCTAAGCAGAATCACATCAGATTCCTGTAGAATTAGCACAGGGACCCTCCAAGGCTGTGTGCTCTCGCCACTTCTCTCTATATACTAATGACTGCATCTCTAACGATCCATCTGTTAAACTACTGAAGTTCACAGCTGATATGACAGTGATTGATCTCATTCGAGACAATAATGAATCCACATAAAGATGGGAGGTTGAACAACTAACCTTGTGGTTCGACTGGAACAATCTGGAACTGAACACACTCAAAACAGTTGAAATGGTGATAGACTAGGAGAAACCCACCCATACTTCCACCTTATACAATACTAGACAACACAGTATCAACAAAAGAGACCTTCAAATTTCTAGGTTCTACCACAGCGCAAGATCTAAAATGGATACCTAACATTGAAAATGTCATCAAAAAAGCACGACAAAGAATGTTATTTCTGCACCAACTCAGGAAGCTCAAACTGCCCAAGAAGCTGCTGATACAGTTCCACAGAGGAATCATTGAGTCTATCATCTGCACCTCTATAACTGTCTGGTTCGGTTCTGCAACCCAACAAGGCAAACACAGACTTCAGAGGATAATTAGAACTGCAGAAAAAGCAATTGCTACCAAACTGCCTTCCATTAAGGACCTTACAGACACCTCACATTCTGGACACAAACTGTTTCAACTCCTACCCTCAAAACAGTGCTATAGAGCAGAGGTCCCCAACCGCCGGTCCGCGGACCGGGACCGGGCCGTTGGGGCTTTTCAGCCGGTCCGCGGCGCCAGGGCCCCCTCGGCCTTTCCGTACCACCAGCGGCGCTCCCCCCGCCAGCCAGCCAAGCCCCGCGCCCGCCGGAACCGGCTCCTCGCTCTCCCCCCCGCCGCCCGCCGCGTTTGCAGGAGGTGGGGAGGGTTGGGCGGCCCGCCAAGGCCAGGAGGGACGCCGCTGCCCCCCCTTCCCTCTCTCCGCCCGCCGCTGCGCCTCCTTGACGCTGGGAGGAAATGCCGGCAAAGGCTTTCCTCAGCGGAGGCCGGCGAAGGTGATATTGAATGTCGGGGGAGAACGGGCGTTTGCACGCGCTCCCTATCTCCCTGCTAGCCCACTCGGAATATTCAAAATAAGAAAAACCTTTGCCGGCGAAGGCTTTTCTTATTTTGAATATTCCGAGTGGGCTAGCAGGGAGATAGGGAGCGCGTGCAAACGCCCGTTCTCCCCCGACATTCAATATCACCTTCGCCGGCCCCGCCTCTCCTGCAAACCCCCTTGCTGAGAGCCCGGGGCGAAAGTGCTCTCGCAAAGGTGAGGCGGGCAGGGCGTGCGCGCGTCATCGCTGAGAAGAACGGAGAGAGAACGAGAGTGAGTGAGAGTAACAGACAGCAAGATAGAGAGAAAGTGAGAAAGAGAGAGTGAGAAAGGGGGGAGAGAAAGAGATAGCAAGAGAGAGAACAAGAGAGAGAAAGAGCGTGAGAAAGAAAACAAGAAAGAGTGAGAGAGAGAAAGCAAAAGAGACAGAAAGAAAACAAGAGAGAGAAAGTGAGAAGAAGAGAGAGAAAGAGGGGGAGAGAGAGAGAAAGAGAGAGGGGGGAGAGAGAGAAAGAGAGGGAGAGGGAGAAAGAGAGAGGGAGAGGGGGGAGAGATAGCAAGAGAGGGAGAGAGGGAAAGGGGGAGAGAGGGGGGAGAGAAAGAGAGAGGGAGAGAGAGAGGAGATAAAGGAAGAGGAGAGAGAGAAAGGAAGAGAAAGAAAGAAAGAGGGATAGAAAGAGAGAGAGTGAGAGATGCTCAGTGAGCCTTTCTTTGAAGTTGCCTTTCTTTCTTTCTCTTTCTTGCTTTCTTTCTTGCTCTTTTTCTTTCTCTCTTTTACCTTCCCTTCCTCTATTTCTTCTTTTCTTTCTCCTTCCTACCTTCTTCCCTTACTCTCCCCTTTCATAAGTTTCCTTGCTTCCTTCCTCTGTTCCTGTCCCTTCCCCCTTTCTTTCTTTCTTTCTTTCTTTCTTTCCTTCCTTTCCTCCCTCCATTTCTTGCTTTCCTTTTCCTTCCTCCCTTCTTTCCTCCCTCATTCCCTTCTTTCACTCCTTCCTCTCTTACTCTCCCCTTTCACACCTTTCCTTGCTTCCTTTGCACCCTTCTTTTGTTCCTGTCCCTTCCCTCTTTCCTTCCTTCCTTCCTTCCCACCCTCCGTCCATTCATTCACCCATTCCTCTCTTGATCGCCCCTTTTACGGCGCCGCTGACAGCTAGCTCCCCCCCCCCCCCACCGGGGCAAGGAAAACTGGTCTAGCTTAAAGCCGGTCCCTGGTGCAAAAAAGGTTGGGGACCTCTGCTATAGAGCACTGCACGCTAGAACAACTAGACACAAGAACAGTTTTTCCCCGAACACCATCACTCTGCTAAACAAATAATTTTTTCAACACTGTCAAACTATTTACAAAGTCTGCACTACTATTAATCTTCTCATCGTTCCTATCACCTATCTCCTCCCACACTGTATGATTGTAACTTTGTTGTTTGTATCCTTACAATTTATATTGACTGGTTCCTAATATGATTTGATTGCTTATTTAGATCCGGTGTATCATTAAGTGTTGTACCTTTATGATTCTTGATGAACATATCTTTTCTTTTATGTACACTGAGTGCATATGCACCAAGACAAATTCCTTGTGTATTCAATCACACTTGACAAATATTCTCTTCTCTTCCATTCCATTTCATTCCATTCTGGAAAATGTATATTAATATTTCCTAATATTATCAGCCAAATGTAAATGCATATCCAAGCTTAACTACCTTGAAAAGGTAGTTTAATTGAGAAGAGTTTGCATTTGGTTGTATCTATTGGAGTACTTTATGAATTATGATGTACTGACTTTAGAGAGGAATTGCTTGAATCAGGTGAGGGAAACTTGCATTGCTAGCTTATAGTTCCAGGTTTTGACAATTTGCTTTAATGCTACCTACTGATATGGTTGCAAATGCAGTACACAATGTTTTGTACAACTTCTCAACTTTTTAAGACTTTTCATGGAGGCACACAAAAAATTCCCTACGAGAAAAGGGGAAGATCAAGATTTAATGCCTGAGATTGCCTTCCAGGAGCACAATTCTGGATTTCCCCATTGGGATTCCTGATCACTTTTGATCCAGCTACATAGGGAAGATCTGACACCTCCCTTAGAGATTTACAGGCTTTATTTTAAAGCCTGGATAACACGACATTTTTTCTTACGCTCAGGATTTAAATTGAGCCAGGCTGCTTCAATCATGTGCAAAATGATGAAATATTCCACTCAAATAATAGCATTGTCTTGAATTTAAAATAACAATGGACATTTGAGGTGAACCAGAATGACTAATTGTTCTTTCTTGTGGCAGGATTCTGCCAGTGAAAATGAAGCCAGTGAGGTGAAATTGCTGAATCTGGAGCTTGTTTTTGGCTACCATTTAAAACCTGGAAATGGTCCTGAGGTAAATAAATGAATATTTCCTTTTGCTTATTTCCTTCTGAAGCAGAATTAATCTGTCCTTAAAATCTTCAAACTCCTCTCTGTTCATTTCATGGTAAAAATGTAATCACAATGAAGCAAGGTACAAAATTTCTTCTGTCAGACTGACCCAGAGCTTTTCCTGTGCACATTATAGGTCAGTGATTGTGAACATATGGCCTATGTGCCACAGGTGGCACATGGAGCCATATCTGAGGGCACGTGAGGTGTTGCCCCATGTCAGCTTCAGTGTGCATGACCACACTGGGCAACTGATTCTCTGCCTTCTTTTCGGCCATTTTCGCTCTCCCTAAGGCAGTGATGGTGAAACTTTTTTTCCTCAGATGCCGAAAGAGCATGCACATGCGCTATTGCACATGTGAGTGCTCACACCCATAATTCAATACCTTGGGAGGGCGAAAACAGCTTCCCCTATCCCCCGGAGCCCTCTGGAGGCCAGAAATGTCCTGTTTTCCAACTTCTGGTGGGCCCAGTAGGCTCATGTTTCACCCTCATGCTTCCCTGGAGCCAGGGGAGGGTAAAAATGCCCTCCGCCATTCCCCCGGATGCTTTCTGGAAGCCAAAAATGCCCTCCCAGAGCCTCTGTGCAAGCCAAAAATCAGTTGGCTGGCACACACGTGCATGTTGGAGCTGCACTAAGACAATAGGTTGCGAGCCAGCAGATATGGCTCCACGTGCCACTTGTGGCATCCGTGCCATAGGTTCGCCATCACTGCCCTACAGTTTTGGAAAGTCTCCTAAAGCCTGGAGACGGCGAAAAATAGCCTAATGGGCCAACCAGAAGTTTAGAAATGAACTTCTGGTTGGGCCGTTGGGCCGTTTTTCTCTATCCCCACGCTTCAGGACCCTGGCGAAAGCAAAAAACAGCCCAACGGGCTGACTGGAAGTCTGGAGGCTTCAATGAGGCTTGTGCCCATACACAGGGAGGGCAGCATGAGGGTGTGCGTGGTTTGCATATGCGTGGGTGGCAGCACAGGGGTTGTGTGCATGCACAGGGGGAGGACACTGCATTATGGGTGTGGGTATGCACATGCATGCTATCACATGCTCATGCACCTTTATGGCACCTGAGCCAAAAAAGGTTTGCCATCACTGGTATAGGTATTTTGGTACAAAACCAAAAATCCTCAGCATGCAGACCTGCCTAATTTCATAGTGATGTCAATAAGTTGAAATTTGAAATGGTAACTCATTCTATTGTTTCTGCCTCCCTTTCTCAGAGCTTATCTGTGACTTTTTAAAATTGGAAATACAGTAGTATTTATATATAAAGTGAAGAAATGTGATTTAATGTCAGTTTATTAGCCAGAATGATAAAATAATGTCAAGCTATGGTTAAGATTTTGATTAAAAACCTTGATATATAAGCTGATTTTAGAATGTACTTCTCCATTAAAGACATAACGTTTAACTGGACTATGTAAGAAAAATAATTTTGTTTTCACATTGTGATACTGATCATGTTTGTGGGATATGGTTGCGTTTTCTGGAAGTACAGCACATGCCATAAGATTTAGCATTTAAACTTAGACTTATATAATATGATATAAGATGAATCCACATCCCTGATTGATTGATTGGCGGAATGGTTGGATTTATATGCTGCTCATTTCTGAGGACTTGGGGCGGTGGATATATCTTTGAGGTACTATATTCTCCAAAAAATACATATATATTATACACAACTGCCATGAAATCTATAAGGAACTCTCTTTTGTCATGCTTATAAAGAGATTTCAACTTATATATGGGGGGGGGGGGGAGAGAGAGAGAGAGATTGCAGTTCACCTTGCTTATACAATCAGTTAATCTTTATAATGCAACTTTAGCACTACAGATAAACCTGTTTACAGGTAAACCCTTGTTTAACAGCTATCTTGTTTAGCAACCATGCACAGTTAGGACAGCAATGAAAAAGCAATTTGGTGACAAGTCCTGGCATGTATTACCTTTATATGTCAGTGAAGCAAAGCAAAGCAAAGCAGCCATGGCTTGCTTGCTTGCTTGCTTGCTTGCTTGCTTGCTTGCTTGCTTGCTTGCTTTGCTTGCTTGCTTGCTTGCTTGCTTGCTTGCTTGCTTGCTTGCTTGCTTGCTTGCTTGCTTGCTTGCTTGCTTGCTTGCTTGCTTGCTTGCTTGCTTGCTTGCTTGCTTGCTTTGCTTGCTTGCTTGCTTGCTTGCTTGCTTGCTTGATTTATTGATTTGATTTGATTTGATTTGATTTGTATGCCGCCCCTCTCCGTAGACTTGGGGCGGCTCACAACAACAATAAAAGAATGTATAACAAATCTAATAATTTAAAATCACTAAAAAACCCTTATTAAAAAGCAAAGAACATACACACAGACATACCATGCATAAACTGTATAGGCCCGGGGGAGGCGTCTCAATTCCCTCAAGCCTGACGGCAGAGGTGGGTTTTAAGAAGTTTACGAAAGGCAAGGAGGGTGGGGGCAATTCTAATCTCCTGGGGGAGCTGGTTCCAGAGGGTCGGGGCTGCCACAGAGAAGGCTCTTCCCCTGGGTCCCGCCAAACGACATTGTTTAGTCGACGGGACCCGGAGAAGGCCAACTCTGCGGGACCTAACCGGTCGCTGGGATTTGTGCGGCAGAAGGCGGTCCCGAAGATATTCTGGTCCGATGCAATTGCCTCGCTTAGGAACCATAATTGTTGGTCCCAATTGTGGTTGTTAAATTAGGACTGCCTATTCTGGAATTCTGAACTGCAAGAATGTATTTTGGCATATTTGCTCACAGAGCTTGAACATGTTTGGTTACCTAATTATTTGAATAATAAACCCCCAATGAGGCCAATTTTACTATTTCTGATTGTTTTGTGATGAAGAATTTGAGCTCAAATCTACCAAAATAGATAGACCTCAGCTAAGATATTTGCACCAAGAAACCTGGAGTACATTCAATATATGCTGATCTGTGATTAAAATACTATATGGATGGATGTTGAAAACTTAATCCAGGTAGGGGCACACTTTAAGCTAAAACAAAACTAACTTGAGTTAATTTTGAAAGTTCAGATTTGCTGTCTGGGTTATTTCTGGAATAAGCCTTAAATCTGAATATTTAAGTTTTAGTGATGATAAGAAAAATGTCTGCAAAAGGAAGAGTACCATGCAAGCTCTATCTATTCCCGAGTATATCAGATTTGGTCATAGTGATAAATCCCAAAGTATATTTTATGTATGACAAACTTATTTCATGAAAACTCAGTTCATCCACTTAATGAAAAAAGCAGGCTTTATGAGACTGGTGTATGTGACTCCCTTTTTAGTGCATTTCCACTCATGGCTATTTGTACTTCTAGGTAAAATTCAAGGAATGAAAGTGAATTTGGTGTAGTGACTAAGTTGTTGGCCTTGAATTTGGGAAAGAACATAAGGGTGAATATAGATCTATAAATCAATGAATTAAAAAATGATGAAGCAGAGACAGTAATTAAGGCTGCTTGAGACCAATCTGTTTGAAAGACTGCAGGATTTAGTTCAAATGTGTGTGTGTGTGTGTAGAAGCAGAAACACAACAACTCTTTGCAATTTTTAAAGCCATTGCATCTTTTTCAAGCATCACGTAGATACTAGGAAAAGACATGGCTTCTTTAAAGTGTCACAGGCAATGTTTAAAGTGTTGCTAGGTTTTCACATAGACGTCTTTTTGGAATTGAATTTGAAGAATTGCACAGTTCTATCTTTTATGATAGATTTTAATTACTCTATATTCAATTATGAACCTGTAGATTATATTTTGCGTCACCAATGTTTGTTAGGCTCATTTTATGCTGCTTTGGAGAGAGATGCACAAAATAAATCCAATAAACTGTTCCTGGATTTATTCCCCTGGCTTCACTTCAATTCTGTAAAGGATCATAGGTTCATTCCTGAGTTCTGCTATACAAACAATATATAACATAATCAGATCACTTTGGAACTAGGTTCTTTAAATAATAACTTCTGAATTATGATTTATTGCTTCAGTTCCTAGATTTATGGAGAGAAGGGTAGGGGTAGAGAGGGAGAGGGAATGAGAGAGGGAGAGGGAGGGGAAGGAGAGAGAGAGAGAGACAGAGATGAACTTACATTTCAGCTTCCTTCCTATATAATCAGGCCATCTTCTACAAGAGAGAAAACAATGTAAAATGGTACTAGCTTAAACATTACCCAAGGTTCTGTTTATTCAGTACTACATCAAACCCTAACTGGAGAACATTTTGGGAAAACACCACTGCTAGTAATTTTAGTCCAATTCCCAATAAAATATGAACATTTAGATTGAGGACTAAAACATGTTTACTTAGCGCAATATATATACACTGCTTCAAAAAATAAAGGGAACATTTAAACAACACCGTTGTTTAAGTACAACTCCAAGTGAACAACTCCAAGTAAATCAAACTTCCATGAAATCAAACTGTCCACTTAGGAAGCAACACTGGTTGACAATCATGCTGTTGTGCACATTCAACTTTGTACAGAACAAAGTATTCAATGAGAATATTTCATTCATTCAGATCTAGGATGTGTTCTTGGAGTGTTCCCTTTATTTGTTTGAGCAGTATATACAGTATATATACAGTACATACAGTATATAAATAATACTGTACACTGACCTTTTTTCTACTGAAAGAGAAATAATTGTTCTTTTCAGCCAATTATTGGGAATTCTGAGATAGGAGTCCAGTGTTGTTCACCAGAAACTTTTCATTTGTAAGGGGGAATTGATATTTGAGAAGCTTTCTGCTTGGGGTGAATGGAGGTGGGGCTTGAGGCAATAATTCGCATACATTCTTCCCACTCCATGCAACTTCTCTTGCTCAACAGTATTTTGTGTTCAGTTAGAGAAACTTTTTGCAGCAGAGAAACGAGAAGGAATCAATGAAAATTTCTATTATATAACCTTCAGCTAGTTCCAATGGAAGTCCCTTGAGAATACATGTAATGGAACATATGGGACCCCACTCAACTCATTCTAACTGAAAAATCTACTCCAGTGTAGGAAGAACCTGCCTAGAGGAACATTACAAAAATGACAGATTTACAAAGGAAGAAGTATAGCTTCAGAAGAGCATATTCTTCAGCAAGTAGTTGAAACTGTATTACAGTGGTACCTCTACCTACCGTAAGAACACCTCTACTTAAGAACTTTTCTAGATAAGAACTGGATGTTCAAGATTTTTTTGCCTCTACTTAAGAACCATTTTCTACTTAAGAACCTGAGCCCAGAAAAATTTCCCAGGAAATTTGAGAGCGGCATGAAGGCCCGGCCAGTTTCCTGCCATTCCCCCTTTAATCCTGGCCATCTTGGGCTGTTCTAGGCTGCCAGAGGAGCCTTTTGGTGGCACTTAAGGAGGCTTTGGCAGTCCAGAGCGAACAAAGCATTCTCCTTTCTCTGGGCTCTTCGAGAGGGAATAAACCTCTGCCAGCGCCCAGAGAAAAGATACGCTCCCTTCACTCTGGGCAGCCAAGGAGTCACCAGAGCGAAGGAAAGGCGCCAGCTACAAAGCGAGGGAGAGGAGAGGGGAGCCCTTCAGCATGGAAAGGAAAAGGTAGCAGATAGCAGCAGCAGCAGCAGCAGCCAGTGTATGGGAGGCAGTGTATGGGAGGCAGCCTCACGCCGGGTGCATTGGAGGCCCATGCTCCTCCTCGCCAACTCAGCGTCCCTCTTTTTTTTTTTAAGCTTAAAGTTTTGGATTTTTTGATTCCCCTCCCCTCCCCTTCTTCCTTTGGCAGCAACTCTCGTCCTCCTCTTCTTTCTCCTCCTCCTCCTCCCACCCAAATTCCGATCTTTTATTTCTTTCGTAATGGATTTGCATGCATTATTTGCTTTTACATTGATTCCTTTGGGAAAAATTGCTTCTTCTTCAGAAAGTTTCTACTTAAGAACCTGGTCATGGAATGAATTAAGTTCTTAAATAGAGATACCACCGTATTTCTAAATAGTTCACAATGGAGAGTTTTAGGAGGAGGGCTAAGAGAAATAGTAATGAAAAAATAAGCGAAATTGTTGTTAAAAATAAACAATATTTATTTAGAACATTCTATAATCTGCATGATGAATTTTTAGTGATCTCTACAAGTATAAAAACAAAACCTTGGCAACTTGAAAAATGCATCTTTTAAACCCTTGAGATAGTATCTCATATATCTTAGAAAAATAAAGCAGGACCCTATAAAAATGATCATCTTGAATTAGGCACTCAAATTGTAAGCCCGTCATGACAACATCGCTATGCAGTATAGCATCATCCCAGCCTTCTAATTTTTGCTGTTCTTCACAGAAGCTTCATCCATGCAAGCATTAAGATTTTTAAATATACATCTTCTTTGCAGTCACTAAGGCAATGGAAAATCCTGGAAATCATGGGTGTTTCTCTTTAAACAATAATTTTTCTTCGTAGAATTTCTCCATCTAACCTACTGAAACCTGCTGTTTTAAAAGGGCTTGGGACACTCAGCTATTCCTAGCACCTAAACAAGTCTTTATTATGCATAAATTCCACCTTACAATACTGAAAATAAAGAGAACAGCAAGCAAAGCATTTTTCTTTTATTTAAAAAAATACAGCCTGTTTTAATTACATTCAAGGGCTTAATTCTGCCATTCTCAGCCAAAATTGCATTAGATTTGGGGTGCTTTCCGACACCTGGTAAAAGTCTCTGCAGTACAGAAACCCCACAACTTAAATATACTGATGCTTCACTCTATTTGTTTATTACTTTTAATGAAAATTCCCCCCCCCCTAATATTATTAAAAATGGGAATCATCATCAACAACAACAACCTGCTATTCAGCAACCTTCTCCTGTATTGGTGAATACTTGGCAGCAGTCTCCCTCAACCCAAGACAGGGGCCATTGTTAAGGCTATAACACATTTACATATTTTGCAATAAAACATCAGTTATTTGCATTACTGTGTCAAGTTTTATTTGATTCTTTCACCTAAAAATGACTCATTTTCCTTTCTTGTATTTTTTAAAAAAGCCAAACTACTCTAAGCTTGTTTGAGAATAATCAAAAATTGCCCATTTAGCTAGAAGTCATTTTCTTTTCAAAAGGCAAATGTTATTTAATCTTTCAGCTGCTCATTGTGCCATCATAAATACTTTCTTTTCAGCACAGTTGTGGGGACTGAAATGAGCCCACTAATTGCCTCCCATTTCGACTGACATGTGGTGGTTTAGTGGAAAGGGAGCACAGCAGGGGGAAGGAAATAGGAGCCTGAGAAAATGAGAGCTAATTATTTTCCCTGCCTCGTGTCAGGCTCTGTGTCAGCCTTGTTTTTACAAACTGGAAGGTTTAGCACTAAATAAAACAAACTGGCGTCATGTTTTTATGTACTGGCAGTGTCATGGAAGCAGCTGCACATCTCAAAAGACAATATAATGCCTGCGTTCGCATGGACACCATCTGACAGCCACCGTGAGCCACGGCTAATGAGGATATCGCAGTGGTGCCAAGTGAAAGGTGCTGAATTATGTATGATTCTTCATCAGGACGGCAAGCGTCCTGTACATCATTACGAGACATTGTTTTGCTGAAAGAGATTAAAACATTCTTAGTGCCAGACCCTGCAACCTAAACAGGCACTGAGAGGTTATTAATGGAATTTTGAGGGAGAGTTTCTTACAGATTTCTTTTGAGTTGTGGTGGTGGGTTTTTTTTTAATCTGTTCTCTCTTCTCTCCCTGCCTCCTCACACCCCCCCTCTCGTGGGACAAAGCAGTGGTGGGTCGTGACACTATATATAAAGAAGAGAAGCAAATTAACCATACTTGTGTTCTCCCTTTTTAAAAATCTGGCATATAAAATGTAGTGTAGAAGCGTTCGCTTTAATGATAAATAACCCAGGTGCTAAGACTATAGATGCTCTTGTTCTTATCGCCTTTAAAACAGCAGGTTTCCGCAACTGAGATGGCTCATCACAAAGAATGCAAGGAACAACTGGGGGGGGGGGGGGGGTTCAAATTATTAACGTGCTACTACTTTTACACCAACATGATCAGGTCTCCTTGTTTAGGGACACATGCCTCTGAGGTTGCAATGCCCCTTTGCCAACAGTTCAATTCCTCCCCACAATACCCCCATGTATTTTTTTTATTTACCACAATATAAATATAAACTATACTATCATACTTTCTAAATAAAATCTTCTGAACTCATTTCTCTTTCACATTATAAATGTTTTATAGCAGAATGCTGTGAACCTAACTACATGCATAGTAGAGTTAAACATCTGGACCAATGTTGTAGATGGCTAACATTATGACCTATAAAGCCGTTCATGGCATCGGACCAGAATACCTCCGGGACCGCCTTCTGCCACACGAATCCCAGCGACCAGTTAGGTCCCACAGAGTTGGCCTTCTCCGGGTCCCGTCGACTAAACAATGCCGTTTGGCAGGACCCAGGGGAAGAGCCTTCTCTGTGGCGGCCCCAGCCCTCTAGAACCAACTCCCCCTAGATATCAGAGTTGCCCCCACCCTGCTTGCCTTTCGTAAGCTCCTTAAAACCCACCTCTGTCATCAGGCATGGGGGAATTGAGATATTCCCTTCCCCTAGGCTTATAAAAAATTTATGCATGGTATGTCTGTATGGATGATTGGTCTCTTAAATTGGGGTTTCTTTTTAAAATTAACTTAAATATCAGATTTGTTTATATTGTTTTATTACTGTTGTTAGCCGCCCCAAGTCTGCAGAGAGGGGCGGCATACAAATTTGATTAATAAATAAATAAATACATACATTAAAAAACAGCTGCCTTTTTTTTAAAGTGCTGTCATTATTTGACAGAGGCAAAATTAGCCCAGTGGCTACCCACAATCACCTGAGTAACAATGAAAAAATCCATGGATTCCACTCAAAGGTCACCATACTCATGGCTGGTTGGTCATTTCGGGAGCCAGAAAGAGAACTTCTCTCAGAAAATGTTCTTCCTCTGGCAATAGGATCATTGCAGTTATGATAATACTAATCCAAATAACTAATAATTTTCTGGCCTTTCTTGCCTCCACAATTAGCTGCTGGAGTTGGGCACCTCACTCTGCTTCAAGATCAGGTTTGCCTTGCCTTGGCTTGAAGCTTTGTTTCCTTCTTGCGCCATCCTTCAATAGCCATTTGCAAAATCTGCAGAATTATTGGATTCGCTTCATGTGATTCAAAGCTTTGTTTTGCTTTTCAGTGGGAGTGCTCTTGTCTCAGTTCTATAGGATGTATCCAGTTCTTTTGTATTCTAAAGAGCATCATTCTTGCCCCCAGTGCTATGAGCTGCTCTTCAGAGCAATAAATCACAGGATGAGTATTGGTGGTTACAATTAGAGTAGCGCACCCTTCCAAAAGGAATTCAGAAGTACTTCCGATCAAGAATGAGCTATTCATTAAAGCAGCTTTGTCTTCTTCTGAGTGAGCCCAATAATAGATGCCTCTGCTTTAAGTACCGCTCAAATGAGTTGATTCTCAGCAGAGAAATCCATGCTCATGTAAGATCCAAGGCACTTCTTCCTAACTTTTGCAAAGCATGTACAATACTACTTATACTAAATTCCTGAAATACAATTTATAGTAAATTCCTAAATATTAAGGTATTTTCTCAGTAATGTTTAATATATGGTATCACTGTCATCTTCATCAGGTTACTTTGCCTTTTCTATCTTGTGACTCACAGATGACAAAACCATGATGGATCAAAGATTGTTTAAAATGGGACGATGGAATAGTCTCAGGGCAGTAGACAAGTTCTGTGTTCCCAGAAGAAAACTGTATTTCTTTCAGGGCAATATTAATAGGATATGGTTACCATCAATGGCCATAATGATCAGAGTCACCAAATTCAGTGAATGAAGACTAGAACTCCCTGGAATGCAATATAGTTATCAACATGTTAGTAATAAAATGTTATTTGTAGTTGTTTTTGTTAACCTAAATTAGTAAACAATGGGGGGAGAGGGAGGAGAGGAAGAAAGAGAGAGAAAGAAAGAAAGAAAGAAAGAAAGAAAGAAAGAAAGAGAAATGAAAACTTATGATTCACCTTGAGTTATTGTTAAAAATAATAAAGGCAGGATACAAACATATAAAAATAATTAAATTAGGGATATGGAATCTTTATAAGCCACTTTCCATTTATATATAGTAGCTGTGTTTCCTATAGGATCATTATGTTTCAACTACCAGAAGCTATTGCTGGGGTGTTTTTTTTTAAGTAAATGAACTTATCTACATTTACCATCATATGTTTGCATTCTTTCAATCTCTGACAATATGCAAAAATGAATACTTGGAATTGATCTCCTTTGGCCTATTATCGACCGGTATAATGAGAAAAGCAAGAAAATGCATTGAAATCCAATCTTGTACATACTTAAATGGAAGTAACTTTAAGTGAAATCAAAAGACTTGGCTTTTGAAATTTCACTGCAATGCCTCAACAGTCCATTGCTTTGCTTTGACTTGTGAAGACTTGCCATTTTCTCTTGTCGCATATTCAAAAAATCCTGTTAAACATTCATTCCCCCCCTCCCAATATTTTAACTTATCTTCAGTAGTTCCGTGGAAAAGATTTCCTTTCTTCCTATGCTAAGAAGATTGTCGTGGTGATGCCATTTAATCCCTCAATAAAACTTCATCTGTACCTTTGGTACAACATCCATCACCTGCTAGCAATAGGTGTGGAGAGTAAAGTTACATTTACCATTTAAAACGTGCTTTTTTCCCCACTGTATTCTATAGACCCCCTTTTAAGATTATACCACTGAGTCATAGCCTTTCATTTTTATACACGAAGAGAATGAACAAGAAACGTTTCTGAATTCATAAGTTAAAAATAGACAGCAAGTCTAAAATGCATATACTTAAATCTAATAAATGTTGATCCTATTCGGCAACATATCAAGCCATCGCCACTGAAATGCCCTGCTTTGTACTGGCAGGATATTTTCATCTCGTATCCCTGGAATATTTGTCCTTGGACTGACTCCATAAGAAGTAATGGGGCATTGCTAACTGGGGTCTAAGAGCTTTCTTTTGAGGGAAATGGAGTACCAAATCCCTCGGGTTGGGATTTTTTTCTTCAGGCAGCTCTGCAGCAATGCCTGATTAATTATCCTGACTATAGCAATCCGTGTTAAGATGGAATGCAGGAGGGAGGCAGGAACATAAAATGGCCGGGGGTGGGCAGCAGGCTGTATGTGTGTGTTTGTGAAATTTTATATAATTAGCCTAATTCAGTTGCGAACCAAAAATGTGAATCTGTGGTAAACAGGGATGGGTTGCTACTGGTGTGGTAGGCAACTGCACACCAATAGCGGCCACCAGATTGCGGGCGACCACTCCAATGCCAGTCCTTCGAGCACCGCCATCATTTTTCTGTAATTCTTGTATCTTTTGCTATCTGCGCATGTGCAGAAGCAAAATCTCATGAGAGGACGCTCCCACATGTGAGATTTCGGTGATTTTTTTGCTTCTGTGTATGCGCAGAAGCAAAAAAATGCCAAAATCTCTCTCACACACGCGTCCTCTCATGAAATTTTGGCACATTTTTGTTTACTGCTTGTGGTGGTTGGCTCTGGGCCAGCTCCTGCAATGGGGAATTTGGATGTTGGTTTAGGAGAATCCTCAGGTTCCCAGAGACTTGTCTTACTGACATTAGTTTATGACAGTGAAGAAGATTCATTGCCAAGGTCAGACGCTGGGGGAGAAGAAGAATCAGATAGAGAGATGGATGCAGCCAGCCCATTAGTTAATGACCCCATTATTGGGTTATCAGACTTAGAGGAGGATCGGTGGATAGATGCCAGAATGTGCAGGCTAATGGCTAGAAGGGACCAACTGTACAGGTATCATCGGAGATAAGGGAGAACACCTGTGGCTGAGGCAATTAGGCTAATGGGGTTGCTGATAAATTACCAGTGTTGTAGAAAGCGCATGTATCTGTTTGGAGAAGGATATGTCGTGTTTGCATTGTTCCTAGACTTTCACAGACTTTTGGGGATATTTCACAGCTAAGTAAATCTTGTGGACTCACTTGAAGAGGTTTGGCTGTGACGCTCTCACAGCTGCTCTTATCTGCTCTGTTTGTTTTTGTTTCTCACAGCTTTCAATCTGTGCGTGAGCAAATTTGCTCAGTTTAAAGTGTGTGTGCACAGCTTTATTTTGGATAAACTGCGTTTCTGTTTACTTTGCAACAGCGTGTATGTTTGAATTTACATTCCTGCCTTAATTGGGGCTTGTAACATGAAGCCCGGCATAACACTGTGCATGCGCAGAAGCAAAATCACACTGGGAATGCACACACAAGAGACTCTCCATGCTGCACGCGCAATGTACCGATAGCAGCAGGTAGGAGCAATCTGCCCCTGCTCCTACCTTGGGAAGAATTTATTGGCCAAGTGTGATTGGGGACGCAAGGAATTTGTCTTGGAAGCACATGCTCTCAGTGGAGTGGGAGAAAGAGTGTGTCAAAACAAATCAGACGTGGTTACATCATATCTCTGGTCACAATATTATTTGGAACTGAGTGGGAGAAGAAACGTAACAGTATCTTGAATGCAGTGGGAACCGGAGCACTTTCAAAACGTGGGGAGCAAAGAAGGAACAAGTTCTTAAAAAATGCCCGTTTAAAGAATAGCATTGCTTATTGACCGTGGCATTTTCTTAACTACAATGATTTGTTTAACAACCATGAAAAATCTAAAATAAATAAATAAATAGAAAAGCGATCATATGAGTGTCTCAACTTAGAACCACACAATTTATGACAAGATTTTTATTCCAATTGTGGTCATTTGATGAGGACTATTTCTCTATATTTGCTTTTCCAATCTTATCCTAAACCTTCATTTCTTTGGCTTGCCTCTTCCTATTCTTTTCTTCTTCTTCTTTTGGCACTTTATATAACATGGCTTACCTTAAAAGTGAAAGTAATTTTGTTGTTGTTGTTGTTTTGCTTTGTTTTGCTTTATATGGATTTCTAGGCCGCCCTTCTCCAGGCGACTCAGGACAGCTTAGGGCATAAAAAGAATACAAAATAGACAGTTATAAACTCCAAACGTAAAAGCTACGTTTGAAAATCCAGACATTTAAAACCTAATCTTAAAAATCTCAAAACATTTTAAACCATTTGACTGACTTCATCCCATCACAGTTATACCATTCGGCCTGAGCAGAGTGTCAGCACTCAAAGGCCTCAGGCCTGAGGGTAAAGGTGTGTTTTTAAAGCCTTTCAAAAGGCTGGGAGGGTGGGGGCAGTGCGAATCTCTGGGGGGAATTGGTTCCAAAGAACCAGAGCTGCCACCAGCTGTTGGGATACATGAGGCAGGAGATGGTCCTGTAAGTAGTCTGATCCTAAGCCATGTAGGGCTATATAGGTAATAACCTACACTTTAAATTGTGTTTGGAGACCTATCGGTAGCCAATGCAGTTCACAGAGTGATGGTGATACATGGGTATACCTTGGTAGGCCCATAATTGCTCATGCGGCTGCATTTTGGACTAGCTGCGTCTCTGAACCTTCTTTAAAGGTAGCCCCATGTAGAGAGCATTGCAGTAATCAAGCCACAAGGTGATGAGGGCGTGAGTGACTCTAAGAAGAGACTCCCTGTCCAGACAGGGCCGCAACTGATGCACCAGGCAGACCTGTGCATATGTCCCCTCACCACAGCCGAGTGATGTTATTCTAGCCTCAGCTGTGGGTCAAGGACTCCCAAGTTGCAGACCCTCTCTGAGCAGGTCAAAAGTCCCCCCCCCCCAGGTTGATGGAACGACAAATGGAATTGTCCCTCAGAGGCAAAACCCACAGCCACTCCATCTTGTCGGGATTGAGCTTGAGTCTGTTGACACCCATCCAAACCGACAGCCTCCAGGCACTGGCACATCACCTCCACTGTTTCATTGAATATATGTATGCAAAAAAGAGTAATATATATGTCCCCAGGCATGGGGGAGTTAAGTTATCCTTTCCCCCTAGGCTATTACAAGTTATGCATGGTATGTTTGTGTGTATGTTTGGTTTTTTATAATAAGGGTTTTTTAGTTGTTTTTATTAATTGGATTGTTCATGTTGTTTTACCACTGTTGTTAGCCGCCCCGCGTCTGCGGAGAGGGGTGGCATACAAATCCAATAAATAATAATAATAGTATGCAAAAAAGTAATTGAATACTGATTATTTTAGAACTACCCAGACCTAGATTGTTCTTGCACATTTCGAGTATAAAGATTTTAATTTGGTGCTTAAAATTTATTTTTCAGAGACTTGCTTCTTCCATTTTTCTTCCTGCCCCACAGCACCGGGATATTAGAAGAGAGTCCAAATTTAACCCTCAGTTATTTATGCATCAAATTTGTATAGCCTTCTACCTCACAAAAAAACCCCTACTAAGGGTGACACAGAACAAGTAATAAAATTTAAAAAATAACGATTTTTAAAATATTAAAAAGAAGAGAGTGAATGTTAACTACAATAATGGAGTATCTTGGGATGTTACCAGTCCACTGGGACTCCCAGACCTGATAGCATTTCGGGTTTTGTATCTTTCATTGGAAGAGAAACACACTTGGGAATTGGTGTTGTAGTCATTTGTGCTACTCAGCCAACAATAATTCAGCTTAAAACATACATCGAATTAGCAAAGTAAATTGCTTCTTCACATATGACTCAAACAACATTTGTTTTTTTATTGTTTCATCATCATCAAAGTTCAAAACATACATAATTACTAGTATAGGGGTGGTGGCTGTAGAGGCAGGAGAACCTTTCTATTTATAGCAGAATTCAAAGTGTTGGTAATGACCTTTAAAGCCCTACATGGCATTGGACCAGAATACATCCGGAACCCCCTTCTACCGCACGAATCCCAGCAGCCAATAAGGTCCCACAGAGTAGGCCTTCTCCGGGTCCAGTTGACCAAACAATTTCGTTTGGCAGGCCCCAGGGGAAGAGCCTTCTCTGTGGCGGCCCCGGCCCTCTGGAATCAACTCCCCCCAGAGATTAGAACGGCCCCCACCCCCCTGTCTTTCGCAAATTACTCAAGACCCACCTTTATCGCCAGGCATGGGGGAACTGAGACAACTCCCCCAGGCTTTTATATTTTATGTTTGGTATGTATGTGTTGTATGGTTATAAATTGTTGGGGTTTTAGATATGTTTTATTTTAATATTAGATTTGTTTCACTGTTATATTGTTTCTATTACTGTTGTGAGCTGCCCCGAGTCTTCGGAGAGGGGCGGCATACAAATCTAATAAATAATATTAATAATAATAATAATAATAATAATAATAATAATAATTTTATATTTTCTTTCCAAAACTAGGATTGCAAGTGGAAAATGTACATGGAAATGGATGGAGATGAAATTGCAATAACATATATAAAAGATGTGACTTTTAACACTAATCTACCTGATGTCGAGATTTTAAAAATGACAAAGGTAAGTTTTTAGATATGGTAATGTTTATGGAGATTCTCAGTCATCCAGGTCTCAAAAGTGCCTTTTCAAGAGAAAACTGGACTTTCTAGGACTGATTCTGTCGAGAGAGGTTTTTGCAGAGGGCGTGGATTCGCATGCTGCATGCATCCTGTGGATGGGTCTTTGCTTGTTTGTGCGGACTTGATGCTGGCATTCTGTCGACTGGTTTCGGTCCACAGACCAGGGGTTGGGGGATCCCTGCTTTAAAGTACATTCTTCAGGGAGTCCAATACACCGAAAATTATTATTATTATTATTATTATTATTATTATTATTATTATTATTTATTAATTAGATTTGTATGCCGCCCCTCTCCGTAGACACGGGGTGGCTCACAACACAATAAAACAGTTCATAACAAATCTAATAATTTATAATTTAAAATATTTTTAAAAAACCCATTATTAAGCAGACATACATACCATACATAAATTGTATAGGCCCGGGGGAGATATCTCAGTTCCCCCATGCCTGACGACAAAGGTGGGTTCTGAGGAGTTTATGAAAGGCAAGGAGGGTAGGGGCAGTTCTAATCTCTGTGGGGAGCTGGTTCCAGAGAGTCGGGGCCGCCACAGAGAAGGCTCTTCCCCCGGGGCCCGCCAACCAACATTGTTTAGTTGACGGGACCCGGAGAAGGCCCACTCTGTGGGACCTCATCGGTCGCTGGGATTCGTGCAGCAGAAGGCGGTCTCGGAGAAAATACAAAGTTTTGAACTATTGACTTCAACCTCGAGTCTGAGATTGATCCATGAATACATTTTAACATTTTAAAATTGATCACCTGGAGAAGCAGAGCTATGCAACATTCAGTGCCTTGTCCTTGGAGAAAACTCTTATTGCAAACCCCAGAAACTGAAGCGGTATGAATCTGAGATCAGTGCAGGGGTGGGTTGCTACTGGTACGCCTGGAACTGTTCCAGTAGCAGCCTGCAGATTGCGCAATTTGTGTGCAATGGCTCCAGTGCAGTCTTCACCAGTGTGGATGTCACATGGCACTATATTTTTTTTTTTAAAAATTGCTTTATTTTGCATAGAAGCAAAATCTTGTGATGGTGTGCGCATGTGCATGTTATTTCAGCAATTTTATGCTTCCATACATGCATAGAAGTAAAAAACCACCAAAATCGAATGTACATTCCCTTGTGATATTGCAGCATTTTTTTAACTTCCTGAGCATGCAAATCGTCATGATGCGTGTGCAGCACACTGGTATTCAGGTAAGAGCAACCTGCCCCTGGATCAGCAATAGATGTGAATTAGATCAGGGTTCCCCAACATCTGGGCCATGGCCCACTACCAAGCGAGCCAAGGCCTATTTGGAATTGGACATGCAAACAGCTGGCTGGAATGATCATGTGCGCAGCTCATTTTTTGCGGGTGGGCCTGCAAGCAATCGCACATGTGCGGGCCAACATGCTGCTTATGCAGGTGTTGCATGCATGCGCGGCCCACTTCTCCTCTCCCTTCCCCCAGCCGGGCCACCAAGTCACAAAGGTTGGGGACTGCTGTATTAGATTAATATGCACAGACTGGATTTCATTCTTCTGTGTGATCCCAACATTCTCTCTGTTCTGGTTTCTGGTAGAAGTTTAGTAATTACAAATAACTCATTAAATGCATCATTTCATGAATAAAGCAACTCCATTTATTTCTCTGCTCTCCTGTATTTTCAACACATTCCAGACATCACTCGGTCCGTTATCTCTCTCTTAGCCGCATTTCTCACATTCCTTTTCCTGCTTCACTTAGATAAGATTTATTTCCTAACTACATAGCTTTAAAAAAGACAGCAGCACTGACTAAATACAATACAAAATATTTGGCTTACTTTAGTGTGGGGAAAACACCTCCATATTTCTTTTCAGCAACGTTGAAACTCCACCCTTCTTCTCCACTAGCCCGCTGACGTGCCAAATACCTCACTACAATATTTAACCCATTCCTCTCCTTAATATCTTCTTCCAGACCTTTGCTCTCTACCTTTCTGAATCCTTCTGAATTTAGGATTAACCCAGCACGCATCTGATTCTCCCTCACTAGATCCTGAACTCATAGCCCCATCCTGTGGCTGGCCTCCCACCTGTTCTACTACCTGTAACCCTGGCCCCCCCACTACTTCATAAACACTATCTGAATCTGAATCCTCAATATCTTCATCATCCTCCAACTGATCAAGAGTATCTACAACACTCTCCTTGTTTAGTAACCTCATTCTGCTCCAACAACTTGATCGTTAAATGAAATGGCCTCTAAGTGAATACATGTCACAGAGAGACAGAGACAGACAGACAGACTGTGAAAATCACTGGTTGTGGCCATCTTATAAAGTTCTCTAGCACAGTGTCTGGCATCCAGCCAATTTTTCTCCTTTTGTTGCTCCCTCACAGAGCTGAGAGGTTGCCCAAACAAGCGATCTCTTCCCGAGTTGCTTTTCTCTGCAGCGCAGCACATCCCTAAAAAGTGCTAACCACAAGCTCAGCACTGTGGCCTTAATTAGTTCATTAGAACCCTCTGGCCAGCTGGCGCTGCTGCCTGACTAGACCTTAATCAGTTTCACACTGAGAACTTTTGTTTTCATGTGCAAGAAATTTGATCATAAATGCACTTACTGATCAAAAAAAGAAATACGATTTATTACTGTGATATTTGGGAATGGTGGCTAACCAAGGTGGTCTCTAAAAGGGAAGTAGCTGAATTGTGCCGTTACTGGAATGTTCTGGAAGCCGGTGACCATAGAGATACATATCTGCCAAGCCTGTGGAGTAGGAAAGTAGAATTTGGCTGTATGTTCTCTGGTGATGGTTGATGTGACTGCAACGGAAGAAGCTAATTATTCATATGTAATTTGATTGGACAATTTGTTTATTTTTTAAAATTAAAATCAGTCAGCTTAAATAAAAGGCAGTTACAGCCATAATTTTAATATGAATGCCATTATAAAACAGTGTAGCTTTTAAAATAAAATAAAATGTTAATGATAAATGTCCCTCAGATTAAAATCCTAGTTCCTGAAGGAAACTGTGGCTTCAGAAAAATTCCATCAGTTATTAGCTGTAAGTTATAACAGAGGAAAATATCTTACAAAAATTAGCCCCAGAAAAAAATGTACAAATTACAAGGGCCATATACAACACACACACACACACTGTAACCAATTTGATGAAGCTACCAAGAAAATATTTCACACTCTATCCCAATATTTTGTTTTTAGAAGGTAAGAAGAATGTTGTGTGGTTCTAGTTGGAATAGCATTTAGTTATTCAGCTAATTATAATACAATTTTTTCCCAATAAATCCCGGCTAGGTTCTAGATATGAGATAAACTGTATTCATACACTGGGTCTCTCCTGGTTTTTCATTGAGACCCCCACTGCAGCTCCGCATTCCCTCCTAAAAATTGTACCTGAAAATCCAAATGTTTCCCCTAAATGACACAGGCTATCTTACATGCAAGTTATACCTGACCCAGGCCTTCGTATTATCTGGAATCATCAGGAAGTGTCATGATTTTTATGACATCAGGTATGTAGGGATTCAAAACTTGTCACAATCTTCCTGACATATCTGTGTCAATATATAAGGGTTCATGAATTGGCATAGCTCAGTGTTTCCCAACCTTGACAACTTGAAGATATTTGGACTTCAACTCCCAGAATTCCACAGCCAGCATTCGCTGGCTGGGGAATTCTGGGAGTTGAAGTCCAAATATCTTCAAGTTGCCAAGGTTGGGAAACACTGGCATAGATGATAATAGGTCAGCCAATGGGGATTGTTTGGTGACCCAGACACCTTGGAGCCTGAGTATGGCTTAGGTCAGTGATGGTGAACATACGGCACGGGCAAAACCTCGCACACACAAACATCCTCGCATGAGATTTCGCTTCCTGTGCATGTGCAGAAGCTGAATCTTACAGGGGTGCATGCGTTTGCGCATCTCCTTTTTTCCAACTGGACCTGTGTACCAGACCGCCATGCAGCAGCCCACTGCTGCTTACATCGCTTTGAGACAAGGGCATTGTGTATGTCCACATTCATGTAAATTCAGGAGTGTGGCTGCGTATATGAGAGAGAGTGACACTGTATTTATCAAACGTGTCTCCAGGATTAAGGATGAGCAACCAAGCCATTCAAAATTATCTTCAGAGTTCCTATTGATTTCAGGTTCCCACTGCATAGATTACTTGCTTCAGGTCTGGGCACCGTTTGGTTCCAACAGGATTCCTTTAAGGATAATTACTCCTTGAGAATAATAATAATTAATAATAATAATTTATTGGATTTGTATACCGCCCCTCTCCGTAGACTCGGGGCGGCTAACAACAATAATAAACACAACATGTACAATCCAATAATAAAAAACAACTAAAAACCCCTATTATAAAACCAAACATACACACAAACATACCATGCATAACTTGTAATGGCCTAGGGGGAAGAGCTATCTCAACTCCCCCATGCCTGGCGGTATAAATGAGTCTTGAGTAGTTTACGAAAGACAGGGAGGGTGGGGGCAGTTCTAATCTCCGGGGGGAGTTGATTCCAGAGGGCCGGGGCCGCCACAGAGAAGACTCTTCCCCTGGGGCCCGCCAAACGACATTGTTTAGTCGACAGGACCCGGAGAAGGCCAACTCTGTGGGACCTTATCGGTCGCTGGGATTCGTGCAGTAGCAGATGGTTCTGGAGGTAATCTGGTCCATTGCCATGTAGGGCTTTAAAGGTCATGACCAACATTTTGAATTGTGACCGGAAACTGATCGGCAGCCAATGCAAGCCACGGAGCGTTGAAGAAACGTGGGCGAATCTTGGAAGCCCCACGAAGGCTCTCGCAGCTGCGTTCTGCATGATCTGAAGTTTCCCAACACTTTTCAAAGGTAGCCCCATGTAGAGAGTGTTGCAGTAATAGAACCTCGAGAGCACGAGTGACTGTGAGCAATGACTCCCTGTCCAAATAGGGCCGCAAATAGGGGTGTCTGACTGCGGGCTGGATGTGTCACACGCTGGTTACCCATGCTTGGTTTAGCGAAGGGAGAAAAAGCTGCGATGACTCTGTGACAACGTGAGTTTGACACCCCTGCTCTAGAATTAAAAGGTTCCCCATTCCAGCTTTGTCTGATCCTGTCCATAGGTTTTCGTGGTGTACTGCAGTGATGCTGAGAGAGATCTATGATCTAAAGCCAAAGCAAGGATACCTGACACATCCTAAAGAATAGGATGGTCAGGAGTACCTGACACACCCTCAAAAATGAACTGCAAGACATGTTTCATATACTGGGATATGAGCACAGCATCCCTTTAAAGCAGCTACATCTTTTTTAAAAAAGACTTCTGTAGGATATGGCCAGAGTTGATTCTTCTTTTTTAAAAAAAATATATATATATGGCTGCTTCAAAGAGGTGAAACGCTTGTTCTCTTGCCATGTTTGGGAACCATCTCCTCCAGATCATTTTTGAAGCATGCAAAGCTTTCCTAATTAGTAGAATTTCCCTTCTGAATATTCATAACTCTTCAGAATGAGGAATTGGGAGCGGATTCTGCTTGGCCAAATTTAGATTCAATCAGAAAATTAGAGCCCATTTCTTTTATATGCTAAAATTACAGCTGAACAGCGATGATAAATTAGATCATAACCTTTGTAGAATTTTCCACTTTTTAAATGTATATATTTAAAATGTATATGTTTTAACAAAGGTCAGACATGTAAAAGTCCTCAGGTAAATAAAACAACAGCCCCTCCAATGTGGGAGGAGCAAGGCAAAGGATACCTATAGATGTTGTGTTGTTGTTGTTTTTCTTGCAGCCTCCATTTGTGATGGAGAAGTGGATTGTGGGTATAGGAACAGATCAGACCGTCGAGTGCATAGTGACGTATGAGGTTAGTGTTTGAAGAAAAATAAAAGCAAATCACTCATTCCGCCAAACTGATTGCACAATGAGAAACCTGCATTTCTAAATTTTAGGGCTCACTTTTGTAAAGGTCTAATTACTTTTAAATGATCAATTCCCTATAAACCTGAATGCCATAAACCGCGTTCAGACTGCTCCCTGGGAAAACCTGATCAGGTAAGTTTTAAAAAGTTTATTTTCTCTTTTTTCCTTTGAGTAACAGTTGGGGTAGGTAACATTCATTGAAGGGATCACCTTTCTTATCTTTCTGACACATCACTAATTAGCAGACCAGGGATACAACAGGCGAAGAGAAGGGGAAAGAAGGAAAATATATTTTTTTAAAAAAATGGAACCAATTTAGCAATATATAACAGGGAGGGGGTTAGTCTTTGTATGAGTAGGGTTTTGGATATTTACAAAAAAAGAGTGATGTTTCATAAAGACCAATGGGATACTTCACACTGAGGTTAATCATTGAAATCTCAGCTCTATCTGTCACAAGGATTCAAGCAGTGAGGGAGGCTGACAGAGAAATTCAGGCCTTGCGTGCATCAGAAGTGGAGAAAAGCTGCTGTCTGTGAACTGGGAAAACCCCGGGCTCCTTTCAGACTGCAGTCTCCTGATAGGAATTAGAGACTGACAGCAAGTTTAAAGGGACATTGCCACAAGCAGAGCCCAGCAACCAGAAATCCTTAGTGACTTCTTCCTCTCGCAGAAAACATTACTGACATTATTATCATTATTATTATTATTATTATTATTATTATTATTATTATTATTATTATTATTTATTACATAGAAACATAGAAGTCTGACGGCAGAAAAAGACCTCATGGTCCATCTAGTCTGCCCTTATACTATTTTCTGTATTTTATCTTAGGATGGATATATGTTTATCCCAGGCATGTTTAAATTCAGTTACTGTGGATTTATCTACCACGTCTGCTGGAAGTTTGTTCCAAGGATCAACTACTCTTTCAGTAAAATAATATTTTCTCATGTTGCTTTTGGTCTTTCCCCCAACTAACTTCAGATTGTGTCCCCTTGTTCTTGTGTTCACTTTCCTATTAAAAACACTTCCCTCCTGGACCTTATTTAACCCTTTGATATATTTAAATGTATGCCGCCCCTCTCCGTAGACTCGAAGTGCCATAACTACTAAATGATTCTATTAAAACCCAATAGTTAAAAGAACGTCCATCAAGGCTGAGGTGGAAGGGCGCAAAGGAAAAAAAAATTGTTACAGTGATCCCTCGAGTTTCGCGATCTCGAGCTTCGCGAAACGCTATATCGCGAGTTTTCTACCCGGAAGTAACACCACCATCTGCACGCATGCGTAGATGGTGGAGTTTGCATTACCGCCGGGCAGATCAGCTGCTAGGCGGCCAAAGGAACCTTCCCTGGGTCTTCCCGCCGGCATGGGAGGCTTCCTAGCACCCCCCCGAACCCCCAACCCGGGTTTGGGGGGGTGCTAGGAAGCCCCCCATGCCGGGGGAGACCTTTTAAAACACCCGTGCCGCTTCCCAGCTGAGTCCTGAAGCCAAGCGCAGAAGTTCCAAAGGCGCTTGGCTTCAGGACTCAGCTGGGAAGGGCGCGGCTGTTTGAAAAGGTGGCAGTCGGCCTGGGGGGCTTCCCAGTACCCCCCCCCCAACCCTGTCTCCTGCCGCCGGTTTAGCCAGGAGAGGAGCGGCAAAGTGACTTGGAGGAATGGGAAACTCAAACCGCCCAGTTTCAGCTTTCCATTCCTCCACGTCACTTCGCCGCTCCTTCTGGCTGGTGGGGGGGGGGAGTTAGGAAGGTTCTACTTCTCCCCCCCAGCCAAAAACTCAAAGCCTGTCTCCTGCCACACAGTTTAGCCAGGAGAGCAGCGGCGAAGTGACTTGAAGGAATGGGAAACTCAAACCGCCCGGTTTCAGCTTTCCATTCCTCCACGTCACTTTGCCGGGGGAGTCTGGGAGGGAAGATGACGCGCCGGCAGCACAGGGGCGAGGGGTGGGAGGCAAAGCTCTGCGGGTACAGCCCCTTTCGGCCAAGCCTCCCCCCCCCCCCGCCAAGCAGCCAGGGAAGCCGAGCCGGGCGTGACGGCGGCGGCGCTGCTGCTCCGGTCGCCCGATCGTGTCCTGCCTCCTGCGCCGATGTTCCACGCCCGGCTCGGCTTCCCTGGCTCCGTGGCCGGGGAGGCTTGGCTGAAAGTGGCTGGAGCCGCAGAGCTTTGCCTCCCCCCCCCCCCTGTGCCGCCCGCGCGTCATCTTCCCTCCCAGACAAAAAGGCCACCCTTCGGCTCTGCAGTTCCAGCCCCTTTCGGCCGAGCCCACCCGGCCAAGGAGCCAGGGAAGCCGAGCCGGGCGTGGCGGCGGCGGCTTCCTTCGGGGGCAACGCCAGCAAGAGGGTCTTCGCCCTCTTGCTGGCGTGCGTGGGCGGTGGGGAAGACCCTCAGCTGCTAGGCGGCCCAAGGAATCTCCCATGGGTCTTCCCCACCGCCCACGCACGCCAGCAAGAGGGGGAAGACCCTCTTGCTGGCGTTGCCCCCAAGGAAGCCGCCGCCACCACCGCTTCTTCTTCCTTGCGCCCCCGCTGCCTCTCCGCTCTCTTGGGTGGCGGAGCGAAGGAAAACAAAAAGTTTCCCTTTCTGCAGCTCCTGCCTCCCGCCCACCCAAGACAATAAGAGCGGAAGAAGACCCTCTTCTCCAACACGCCCGGAGGAAAGCGGGGGGAAGGGAGGAGAGAGAAGGAAGCCAGGCACGAAGAGTGTCCCTCTTGCTGGCGTGCGTGGGCGGTGGGGAAGACCCTCAGCTGCTAGGCGGCCCAAGGAATCTCCCATGGGTCTTCCCCACCGCCCACGCACGCCAGCAAGAGGGGGAAGACCTCTCCTCCCTTCCCCCCGCTTTCCTCCGGGCGTGTTGGAGAAGAGGGTCTTCTTCCGCTCTTATTGTCTTGGGTGGGCGGGAGGCAGGAGCTGCAGAAAGGGAAACTTTTTGTTTTCCTTCGCTCCGCCACCCAAGAGAGCGGAGAGGCAGCGGGGGCGCAAGGAAGAAGAAGCGGTGGTGGCGGCGGCTTCCTTCGGGGGCAACGCCAGCAAGAGGGAAGATGACGCGCGGGCGGCACAGGGGGGGGGGGAGGCAAAGCTCTGCGGCTCCAGCCACTTTCAGCCAAGCCTCCCCGGCCACGCAGCCAGGGAAGCCGAGCCGGGCGTGACGGCGGCGGCGCTGCTGCTCCGGTCGCCCGATCGTGTCCTGCCTCCTGCGCCGATGTTCCACGCCCGGCTCGGCTTCCCTGGCTCCGTGGCCGGGGAGGCTTGGCTGAAAGTGGCTGGAGCCGCAGAGCTTTGCCTCCCCCCCCCCTGTGCCGCCCGCGCGTCATCTTCCCTCTTGCTGGCGTTGCCCCCGAAGGAAGCCGCCGCCACCACCGCTTCTTCTTCCTTGCGCCCCCGCTGCCTCTCCGCTCTCTTGGGTGGCGGAGCGAAGGAAAACAAAAAGTTTCCCTTTCTGCAGCTCCTGCCTCCCGCCCACCCAAGACAATAAGAGCGGAAGAAGACCCTCTTCTCCAACACGCCCCGAGGAAAGCGGGGGGAAGGGAGGAGAGAGAAGGAAGCCAGGCACGAAGAGTGTCCCTCTTGCTGGCGTGCGTGGGCGGTGGGGAAGACCCTCAGCTGCTAGGCGGCCCAAGGAATCTCCCATGGGTCTTCCCCACCGCCCACGCACGCCAGCAAGAGGGGGAAGACCTCTCCTCCCTTCCCCCCGCTTTCCTCCGGGCGTGTTGGAGAAGAGGGTCTTCTTCCGCTCTTATTGTCTTGGGTGGGCGGGAGGCAGGAGCTGCAGAAAGGGAAACTTTTTGTTTTCCTTCGCTCCGCCACCCAAGAGAGCGGAGAGGCAGCGGGGGCGCAAGGAAGAAGAAGCGGTGGTGGCGGCGGCTTCCTTCGGGGGCAACGCCAGCAAGAGGGAAGATGACGCGCGGGCGGCACAGGGGGGGGGGGGAGGCAAAGCTCTGCGGCTCCAGCCACTTTCAGCCAAGCCTCCCCGGCCACGCAGCCAGGGAAGCCGAGCCGGGCGTGACGGCGGCGGCGCTGCTGCTCCGGTCGCCCGATCGTGTCCTGCCTCCTGCGCCGATGTTCCACGCCCGGCTCGGCTTCCCTGGCTCCGTGGCCGGGGAGGCTTGGCTGAAAGTGGCTGGAGCCGCAGAGCTTTGCCTCCCCCCCCCCCTGTGCCGCCCGCGCGTCATCTTCCCTCTTGCTGGCGTTGCCCCCGAAGGAAGCCGCCGCCACCACCGCTTCTTCTTCCTTGCGCCCCCGCTGCCTCTCCGCTCTCTTGGGTGGCGGAGCGAAGGAAAACAAAAAGTTTCCCTTTCTGCAGCTCCTGCCTCCCGCCCACCCAAGACAATAAGAGCGGAAGAAGACCCTCTTCTCCAACACGCCCCGAGGAAAGCGGGGGGAAGGGAGGAGAGAGAAGGAAGCCAGGCACGAAGAGTGTCCCTCTTGCTGGCGTGCGTGGGCGGTGGGGAAGACCCTCAGCTGCTAGGCGGCCCAAGGAATCTCCCATGGGTCTTCCCCACCGCCCACGCACGCCAGCAAGAGGGGGAAGACCTCTCCTCCCTTCCCCCCGCTTTCCTCCGGGCGTGTTGGAGAAGAGGGTCTTCTTCCGCTCTTATTGTCTTGGGTGGGCGGGAGGCAGGAGCTGCAGAAAGGGAAACTTTTTGTTTTCCTTCGCTCCGCCACCCAAGAGAGCGGAGAGGCAGCGGGGGCGCAAGGAAGAAGAAGCGGTGGTGGCGGCGGCTTCCTTCGGGGGCAACGCCAGCAAGAGGGAAGATGACGCGCGGGCGGCACAGGGGGGGGGAGGCAAAGCTCTGCGGCTCCAGCCACTTTCAGCCAAGCCTCCCCGGCCACGCAGCCAGGGAAGCCGAGCCGGGCGTGACGGCGGCGGCGCTGCTGCTCCGGTCGCCCGATCGTGTCCTGCCTCCTGCGCCGATGTTCCACGCCCGGCTCGGCTTCCCTGGCTCCGTGGCCGGGGAGGCTTGGCTGAAAGTGGCTGGAGCCGCAGAGCTTTGCCTCCCCCCCCCTGTGCCGCCCGCGCGTCATCTTCCCTCTTGCTGGCGTTGCCCCCGAAGGAAGCCGCCGCCACCACCGCTTCTTCTTCCTTGCGCCCCCGCTGCCTCTCCGCTCTCTTGGGTGGCGGAGCGAAGGAAAACAAAAAAGTTTCCCTTTCTGCAGCTCCTGCCTCCCGCCCACCCAAGACAATAAGAGCGGAAGAAGACCCTCTTCTCCAACACGCCCGGAGGAAAGCGGGGGGAAGGGAGGAGAGAGAAGGAAGCCAGGCACGAAGAGTGTCCATGAGGGGGAAGAGACCCCCGCGCCGGGCAGGCCCACCGAAGCGGGAAGAGGGGGCGTGCGCCCGGGCCTGGCTAGAGCGCTTGATCTGCGGGCGCCTTAAAAGGGGGTGTGGACTCCTGGGAGACCTTGGCGGTGGAAGGGGACACACTCGAAGCCTCAGCCGCCTGTCATAAGCGTCCTCTGAGGGAAAAAGAAAGAGTCCGAGCTTGCCGTCCGGAAACGTTGAAGCGCCCTCACAAGCAAGAGGGGGAAGACCCATGGAAGGTTCCTTGGGCCGCCTAGCAGCTGATCTGCTCGGCAGCGCAGGCTGCTGCTGCGCTGCCGAGCAGATCAGCTGCTAGGCGGCCCAAGGAATCTTTCATGGGTCTTCCCCTCTTGCTGGCGAGGTGAGCGGGCGGGCAGCGGACAAGTGGCGGGCAGCGGGCTGGCGGTGCGGAAGTAAAAACACCATGGAAAAGTGGCACGCATGCGCAGATGGTGTTTTTACTTCCGCACCGCTATATCGCGAAATTTCGATTATCGCAAGGGGTCCTGGAACGGAACCCTCGCGATAATCGAGGGACTACTGTATTGGGTTCCTTGTATAAAGAAACAAACATTTTTCAGGAGGAGGGTTGATACCAGTGATGGGCTCCTACGGGTACGGTCAGGTTCGCAGAACCGGTAGAAAATTTTTGAATTTTTTTGAATTTTTTCCCTTCTGAACTCTGGGTATGTTTTTTCCTGTCACAGTAAATGAGGTTGAATGCATATAATTTTAGAAGAGCTGTATGTGCGTGCGTTTGTGTGCATACACATACAGTTTATAAAGTAGATAATGTATATTTTTGTGTGCCTGTGTGTAATATGTATGTACATGTATGGTATGTATACATAGAATTAAATAGTATATTTTGGATGTTCAGTAATAGTAATAGATGGGAAATTGTATCTCTGTGAGGAGAGGCCAGGAACCCTAACCCAAATCCTTGACATGAGTGACATCAGGTTGGCCACCTTTAAGTCAGTCACATGACTTTTAAGCCTCCCCGTTCACATGTTCGTCAAGCCACTCCCACAAACCACATGCACAAAACAAGCCACGCCCACAGTGTGGTAGTAAATTTTTTTGCAGCCCTTCACTGGCTGATACTACAGGTAATCTTCAACTTACAACAGTTCATTTACTTCATTCAAAGTTACAAATGCACTGTATTGGCAGTTCTGTGTTAGCAAAAACTTCAGAAGAGAAGGATTTAGGGGTAGTGATTTCTAACAGTCTCAAAATGGGTGAACAGTGCAGTCAGGCGGTAGGA
This sequence comes from Erythrolamprus reginae, assembly GCF_031021105.1. Lineage (NCBI taxonomy): Eukaryota > Metazoa > Chordata > Lepidosauria > Squamata > Dipsadidae > Erythrolamprus > Erythrolamprus reginae. Next base: position 191,362,290 of record NC_091950.1, read on the forward strand.
AAAGCAAGTAGGATGCTTGGCTGCATAGCTAGAGGTATAACAAGCAGGAAGAGGGAGATTATGATCCCACTATATAGAGCACTGGTGAGACCACATTTGGAATACTGTGTTCAGTTCTGGAGACCTCACCTACAAAAAGATATTGACAAAATTGAACGGGTCCAAAGACGGACTACAAGAATGGTGGAAAGTCTTAAGCATAAAACACAGCAGGAAAGACTTAATGAACTCAATCTGTATAGTCTGGAGGACAAAAGGAAAAGGGGGGACATGATCGAAACATTTAAATATGTTAAAGGGTTAAGTAAGGTTCAGGAGGGAAGTGTTTTTAATAGGAAAGTGAACAAAAGAACAAGGGGACACAATCTGAAGTTAGTTGGGGGAAAGATCAAAAGCAACATGAGAAAATATTATTTTACTGGAAAAGTAGTAGATCCTTGGAACAAACTTCCAGCAGACGTAGTTGATAAATCCACAGTAACTGGATTTAAACATGCCTGGGATAAACATATATCCATTGTAAGATAAAATACAGAAAATAGTATAAGGGCAGACTAGAAGGATCATGAGGTCTTTTTCTGCTGTCAGTCTTCTATGTTTCTATGTAAAAGTGATTTGTGGCTATTTTTCACACAATCTTTGTGGCATCCCCATGATCATGTGATCAGAATTCAGATGCTTGGCAACTAGTACACATTCTGACCATTGCTCTGTCCCAAGATCACGTGATCTCCTTTTGCGACTTTCTGACAGTCAGTGGGAAAGCCAGATTCACTTAACAACCCCCCTACTAACTTATCAACTGCAGTGATTCACTTAACAATCATAACAAGAAAGGTTGTAAAACTCACTTAACAAATGTCTCACTTAACAAGATAAATTTTGGGCTCAATTGTGGCTGTAAGTCAGAGACTACCTGTACTATCTGTTTCAGAACCAGACACATTAAAAATCCAACTGATCTTTGTGTTCTTGTGGGGTTCTGAAAAAGAGCTTGTTTTTATCTCTTGGACAGGCAGACGTCCACACTCCCAAATCTACCAAACACATCCAGCAAGTGCAATGGAGTCAGGTGAAACTGCAGGATGAAGTAAAATCAGTACAGTTGAAAATACAGACATCTCTCCCAAACGTGGAAAGCAACCCTCGGAGCAGATCCAATTCCAGTAAGTCAACTGAGGCAATGTTTGGAGAAAGAGCAAATGTTGAACAAAGAAAACATTTTCAAAAACCGGCACATCCCCCAAATCCAGAATTGCTAAGAGGGAAAAGGCCTCTCTAAATCAGCGTTTCTGAACCTCAGCAACTTTAAGTTGCTGGCTGGGGAATTCTGGGAGTTGAAGTCCATGCTTCTTAAAGTTGCTGAGGTTGAAAAACCATGATCTCTAAAGTAACCCACTAGCCTCTAGGTGGGGACTGGAAGGTCTAAGTAAAAACCTAGGACTTCACTCTAATGTTGAATACTACTTTAAATCAGAAAGCTACATTTCTGAATGTAAAAGGTTAGCCTGGAATCTCCATCCGATTTACTTACTTACTTACTTACTTACTTACTTACTTACTTACTTACTTACTTACTTACTTACTTGCTTGCTTACTGTTCTGTCGGGCTCTCTGGTAGACTCCTCCCAAAAATTCACAGGTACAAATTTCAGACACACACACCTTTGAAAATTCAAAACAATGTTCTTTATAATGAAAATTCACTTAAACCAAGCCCTCTTTTGGTATAGCAAAGAGCACTCGTCTCCAAACAAACTGGTAATTTGTACAAATCCCTTATCAGTTCTGTGATACTTAGCTTGCAGCTGTGAGGCAATTCACAGTCCTTCTTCTTTCACAAAGTGAAACACACTTTGCTCTGGTTTAGTTTCAAAGCCGGGAAAAATCAGCACACAAAAGGTCAAAGTCAGTAAAGCAGTCACGAAACACAAAGATCAGATAATCCTCCACAATGGCCAAACCCATAGGCTGCTATTTATAGCAGCCTCACTAATTACCACAGCCCCACCCAACCACAGGTGGCCTCATTTTCTTTGATAATAACCTCTCAGTTGTTGTTGCCTATGCATCGCTCTCCGCATGCGTGGCTGTATCATTAACTCTTGTTCCAAATCCAAGGAGGAGCTAGATAATTGATCTCCTTCTGAGCTGTCTGCCCCACTCTCCTCCTCCCTGTCACTCATGTCTTCTTGGTCAGAGGAGCCTTCATCAGCAGATTCCACTGGGGGCAAAACAGGCCTGCAGCATGTGGATGTCTCCCCCACATCCACAGTCCTTGGGGCAGGAGCTGGGCCAGAGCTAACCACAACACTTACTAAACTAATTTATATGCCGCTCAACTCCTCAAGGACTCCTGGCAGCTTACAACAAATAAAAACTATACTTAAAAGAACAATTTAAAAAATAATTACAAAACCTAGTAAAAGCCATACAAAACTCTCAATATCTTTCATGGCCGGATCGGTATCTCATTCGGTCAACGACCCCCTCAATTTTGTTCCCTCAAACTATGTAGAAGTAAAATTTGGGTCTCTTTGTTAGGAGATAAAGAACCAGTAGGTATAGATAATTAAGAAACTCATTTTACCTCTTATAATTCCCGAGTACTCCTCTCCCACGCCTGGGCCAGGCCAAGCTGACTTTTGAAGTGAGCATCTTTTCATGCGGCACATAGCCATGAACAGGCCTTGAGCAAAAGACGAATTTGCCCATTGTTCTTCTAGAATCCCTGGCTGAGGTATATTCACACCTACATCTAAAACTCTCTCTCTCTTTTGTCTTTAATCATCCATACTTTACTCTTATCCATACTTTAGATCTTAAATTGGATTATAGTATATTTTTATTAATTTCCTGAAATTGCATTTTGTTGTGCGCCTAAAACCCTCTTCTTCCAATCTGCTGCACTCCTTACTGTTTGAAATAAGAATAACCAATACAACTAATAGAGTTGTAGCAACCAAATTTTGGGAGTCTAATGCAGTAACCTTTTCATCTTATGCCCCACCTATCACTCATCCAAAGGGGCTGCAGTTCATCAGGAGAGAAACTAAAGCCTTGCTTTTGCAGAGAGTCTTTAATATTTATTATATTTATTTGTCACTTTCATTTTTTTACAACTCCAGGAGACGTACCTAATATTCCTTCCCCGTCCTATTTCCCCCACAACAGCAACCCTGTGAGATGGGTTGAGAGAGAGGGACTGGTCCAAAGTCACCCAGACAATTTTCATGCCTAACAGAGACCCAGAAATCATAGCCTTCTTGTTTATAACACCTTAACCGTTCCGGCTCTCATTTATACAGAAAGAGACGTTCTGTTAATTATGCCTTATTATTTTCAGTAAGTTTTAAAGACGTAATTAAAGTTGTAATGGCTTGTGTCCCACTTGGAGTACTTCTGAATTGCACCTGTATCATCAGTTTTGAACCAAAGGACACTGATGAAAGACGTCAGCTCTAAAGACCTGTGATGTGCTGTTTGCTTGGGGGAGGGGGTTTGTGTTGGGAGTATGTGCAGTTAACAGGAATTCTATCTAATCAGTGAGGTGGTTAAAGTTACATTGCAAATCTCTGCAATTAAAATCATCATAACACTGTCTGAAGAACAGAGTTCAACTGTAGAAACATTACACCTGAAGATGCACTTTCATACAGTGTTTTTTGTGTGTACGCGCACATGCGTGCTTTCCAGTCAGTCTTGACTCTCAGCAATTGCTTGGACAAGTCCCTGCGAATGTATTTGGCAAGATTTTTTGGAAGTGGTTTGCCTCTGCGTTCTTGTTAGTTCAGAGAGAGAGAGAGAGAGAGAGAGAGTAACTGACTCAGAGTCACCCAAGTGGCTTGATGCCTAAACTGGGACTGGAACTCACCATCTCTCCATTTCTAGCCTTGGTACTTTGGTGATACCTCTACCTAGGAACGCCTCTACTTATGAACTTTTCTAGATAAGAACCAGGTGTTCAAGATTTTTTTGCCTCTTCTCAAAAACCATTTTCCACTTACAAACCGGAGCCTCCAAAACTGTAACTGGAAAAGGCAGGGAGAAGCCTCCATGGGGCCTCTCTGGGAATCTCCTGGGAGGAAACAGGGCTGGAAAAGGTGGGGAGAAGCCTCTGTGGGACCTCTCTAGGAATCTCCTGGGAGGAAACGGGCAGAAAAAGCAGGGAGAAGCCTCTGTGGGGCTTCTCTAGGAATCTCCTGGGAGGAATCAGGGTTGGAAAAGGCAGGTAGAAACCTTCCTGGGGCCTCTCTAGGAATCTCCTGGGAGGAAACAGCCTCCACCCTCCCTGAGGTTTCCCCAATCGCACGCATTATTTGCTTTTACATTGATTCCTATGGGAAAAAATGCTGCTTCTTACAAACCTTTCTACTTAAGAACCTGGTCAGTGTTCTGCCAGGCTCTCTGATAGGAGCCTCCCGAAAATTCAAGAGTACAAATTTCAGACACACACACGTTTGAAAATTCAAAACAATGTTCTTTATCACAAAATTCAAAATAAACAAAGCACTCTTTTTGTATTGCAAAGAGCACTCTTCCCAAAACAGTAGTCTGTACAATTTCCCTTAAGCAGTCATTAAGTACTTAGCTAGCAGCTGTGAAGAAACTTCACATCCCTTCTTCTTCCAACGAAGTTGTTCTGCTTTGGTTTCAAAGGCGTGAAAAAGCAACAAAGTCCAGCAACACAAGATTCCTGACGAACTCTCATCAGATATTCTTCCACAACGGCCAAACCCACATGCTGCTATTTATAGCAGCAGCCCTAATTACTGGAGCCCCACCCAAACACAGGTGGCCTTCCTTATTTCCTGTAATATGTTCTTATTTGGTCTCTTCTATGCATAATTCTGCGCTTGAATGGGTCCAAAATGTCATCGTCTGAATCAACGGAAAATAAGGGAGAGTGACTGCCTGGGCTGTGTGCCAAGCCCTCCTCTGCCGAGTCACTCCCATCTTCTTCTTCATCTGAGGAAACTAAACTCTGAACTGATTCTGTCAGCAATAACACAGGCCTGTGACATGTTGAATTTTCCCCTGCATCCACCTCCCCATTCCCTGGGACAGGAGCTGGGCCAGAGCCAACCACAACAGTCACGGAACAAATTAAGTTCGTAAGTAGAGGTACCACTGTAGTACACTCCGCTGGAGATTGCAAGGAACAGTCAATCCATTATGGCTCCCAGAGCAAATTAATGATTCCAGTAGCTACAGCTATCAAAGGGGTAATATCAGGATCTTATCAGATATCTCTTGTGTTTTAGGATTAAAGCTGATGGTACTTTTTGTTTCATTCCAGGTATTGACTGCCAATGGATGAACGCATTGAAAAGGCACCATGTGACAAGCAGCCCTTCTCTGCAACATTCCCGTCCCCACAGTCCCAACAACCTGACCCATTTTTTACCCTACCTTCACAATCAAGACACTTACGCGGCTGCTGTGAGGCGGACGTCGGTGCCCACTACCTATCATATTACCCCACTCATTCAGTCCAGAAGCTCATCGCCGACAACCTATTTATCATCTTTACATCTGAATTCCAAGGGAAGCAGCAGCTCCAGTGCGACTTCGGATAGCCCATCGGAAAGGGGCAGCTCCAAAACCAGAAACAGAAATTACTATCATAGCAGCGTCTCTCCTGGAGGGGCGGCCGCAGCTGGAAAGCGTTTGGTAAGACACCCAACTGCTCCAGGGACACTGAGAAATGCTTGGAAATATTCTAGAGCTTCCCAGTCAACCTTCAATCAATACCAACATCTGCCAAGGACGCATGAGAGAAAACACCCTCATTACCCGCAGCAGCACAAATCAATACCAGGGATGCCCTTGAAAACTGAAACGGAAGAAGAGGAGGAAGAAGGCAAAGTCAGCGAAGGTGGATGGGTGAAAGTCAATTATTCAAAGAAATCTCACCGGCATACTGTCGGCAAACAAAACAAAGAGAAATCGAAAGGCATCGGAACACTTCAGAGAAAATCCCGTTGATGCTTTTTCGGCAATGGGTTTTAATTTTTTATTGCACAGAACACTGACTTTCCACGGAGAAGGTTTAAAATTGTTCTTAAAATAACTGACGACGAATGTGACAATGGGGAGCCTGCAGTAGAAATCGCCTGGGAGGAATGACATTGGCGGAGCCTTGGGTTCTGTTGGAGGCTTTTGCACATTATAAGCCTGGTATAGTCTTCTCCTTGAATCAAAGCACAAGATGTCAATTCTCCCTTTCCTATGAAACAACACTGCCAAAGCATCTGAGAGTAGCTGGATAGCGTTCTTGGGCCTGAAGCAGGGACCTCTTAGGAGCCAAGAAGGTCTAAGGGCCTCTGATGTCTGAGACTCCACTAAAATGGTAGAGCTAATAATATGCAAAGGGTTCTGGTTTTTTTTAGTGTGTCTACCTTTAATCAGGTACATTTTCCTTAAGTCTAGTATTTCCATTAGCATGATATTCTAAGTTCACTGTTCTTTGTTATTTCTGATAATCTGATCCAGTATTGACACAGGGACCAAAACAAAAAGTGCTGCTTAACCCTATGAATGGAAAAAGAAATGACTGCAAAAGTTATCGTTTCCATATTTTGAGTGCTTGAGGTTGTCTAATGAATTTTTTTCTCCTTGGCTTGATTTTGTAGCAGCACCTTCAAGCTACTACATCAACTCTCCATTTAGCCCCAATCTACTTCCATTGGCATTATTCTTATGGGTAAGGGAAAGAGCGACAGCTTCCACAAAGAAGCAAAATAATGTAAGAAAAAAGGCCTAATTATTTTTGGTACAACTATTTATTAATATAAGGTAAAAATCTTATTTGTAGTATTTAACTATACTCTGTGTTTTGTCTTTAAATAATAAAAAGAAACATACTGTAATACTTATTTGTATGCTGTATTTTGCAATTCAAATGAAATTGAATATTTGTTTTCTTGGACATATCTGCAAGAAAGCAAATTCCAGTGGGGTTTTCTTTGAAATAAAGAATTGGGTGATATAAAATTAGCTCATTTCTCCCATTGTAATTTTCAGAAAGATAATAACATTATATTATATTCTATTTAGATAAAAAGAACCTAACTCCTAACTTAACCTTCCCCTTTTGAATTAGAAGGAAAGGAAAAGGTTTTTAAAAGTGTGGTTGAAAGTAATTTGATACTTAGCTGAGGAAATAAGGAATAAATGTATCTTATTTAACATATCTTTTCCACTTCTTCATGTAGTAGCAGGTTTTTAACAATAGCAAAGTAAACCATTTTAGCCTGCTGTAAAACCAGAGGACTTTTCTCATTCAAGGAGCTATTTCTTTGATTGGCTCAGGCCTCTCCTATTTCTAGGAAGAGTGGTTTCCTAGGGCTAGTGCAGGTGCTCCCTATTTGCTCAGCAAATTATTGGAGGAGAGCTTTATGGATGCATTTATTTACTTACTAGATGTTTATGACAGTTCCCTCACATGGGCAACTCTAGGCAGCTAACACAATAAAACATCAATACAATAAGGGTAAATAAATTACACAAAGCAAAAGATGAATGTCCATGATGTGCAAAGCAGTCAATAACAAAGAGATTACACTGACAGGCTCAAACCCCTCCCAACCCCCACACTTGAGAGACAAGCTGTATCTTAAAGGTTTTATGAAAGGCTAGCGGGGTTGGGGACAATCTAATCAACACTATATAGGAGTAAAAGGCCTCCCGGCTATGGCTGCCATTTGTTCCTTAAACAGAAGTTGTGAGATTAGGGAGACCCCAAAACTGTACACTGATTTTGACAGAGTTAGTACAACTCCATCCAGAACTAAAGATGGAAAAATCACCAGATCCAGCAGGCCCTAAAAACATGGATAGATTTGAAACCTACTCTTCCTATCCAGTCGTCCAAAGCCTCCAGTTACAAAGACAGAACCTTCACAGCAGTTCTTGGGCAGCCCAAGATGTACAATTGGGTATCACCAACCTTCTGGTGTTATTTCACCCCATATCTCTGATGTTATTTCACCTCATATCTCTGAATGACCTGATCCAGAATCTTTATGTAAATGTTAAAGAAATGCAGGGAGAAAGTCAAGCCCTGAAGAACCCTGCAAAAAGGGGACATGGACTTGACCTCTCCCCAACCCATTCATACTGATTGGAATTTATTCCAGAGGAAGGGAGTAGAACCTGGAAGGCCATGTCCCTTGAAGGATACCATGACCATGATACTAAAAGCTGCAGAGAGAACAAGGAGAGTCAGTTTAGATACACTGACCCCACTTATTATTTATCACATTTCTACTCTGACCATCTCACCTGATTGACTCTTAGCCCTTGCAAGTTCTTTGTGGTCTTTGAATTCATAAAGCTCTAAGCTCAAGAAAAAACATATTTAGGGTTGAAAAAACCCCAGCAAGAGTAACAATTATAAATAATTGAAATATAACTGAGAGATGTTGTGTGTCAGGCCGAAGTCTTCATGTGGAGTTAGAGAGTTCAGCCTGACACAACACAAGGGAGGGATGGGAGGGGTAGTGAGTAGTCAGAGGGGAAAGTTACTAGACACAACCAAAGATTCCTTTCTCCATGCCAAGGCCACCGTATGTTCTGCCTCAACTGAAGAGAAGAAGAAGTTGATAAGCCCCTGCACACAGACTGGCTCTCATGATGAACTTGTGGGTGTGGGGGATGTAAGATGAACCTTAACCTAGGTGGGATTCTGGGAAGTATTCAGAATCGGAATGACAATGGCGTAGCTAATATGGTTCTGTTAATAAATCAAGCTCTGATTGAAAGAATTGGACTGGGACTTGGTTTATTTCTCAGATGCTATTTGAACGCTGACATTGTGTTTATGTTTTGGAGCAGTTACCTTCAGAATTTATAAACTCATTAAGGTTGATTAGCAAAATGTCCAAACCTACTCCAGGCCACAAAGAACACATTTCTCTCCCTGTGGGTTAAGCTCACATTCCTGTTCTTCAGAGGTATAACAAGCAGAAAGAGGGAGATTATGATCCCGCTATATAGAGCGCTGGTGAGTACTGTGGAGCGCTGGTGAGTACTGTGGAGTACACATTTGGAGTACTGTGTTCAGTTTTGGAGACCTCACCTACAAAAAGATATTGACAAAATTGAACGGGTCCAAAGACGGGCTACAAGAATGGTGGAAGGTCTTAAGCATAAAACCTATCAGGAAAGATTTAATGAACTCAATCTGTATAGTCTGGAGGACAGAAGGAAAAGGGGGGACATGATCGAAACATTTAAATATGTTAAAGGGATAAATAAGGTTCAGGAGGGAAGTGTTTTTAATAGGAAAGTGAACACAATAACAAGGGGGCACAATCTGAAGTTAGTTGGGGGAAAGATCAAAAGCAACGTGAGAAAATATTATTTTACTGAAAGAGTAGTAGATCCTTGGAACAAACTTCCAGCAGACGTGGTTGGTAAATCCACAGTAACTGAATTTAAACATGCCTGGGGTAAACATATATCCATCCTAAGATAAAATACAGAAAATAGTATAAGGGCAGACTAGATCAGTGTTTCCCAACCTTTTTTGAGCCGCGGCACATTATTCATATTTTCAAAATCCTGGGGAACATTGAAAGGGGGGGGGCGGACTAAAGAAAAGTTTGGACAAAAACCCCTCTCTCTTCCTCCCTTTCGCTCTATTTCTCCCTCTCTCTCTTTTCCTTCCTTCCCTTCTTTCTCTCTCTCCATCCCTCTTTCTTTCTTCCTCTCTTTTTTGCTCTTCCTCTCTCCCTCCTTCCCTTCCTCTATGTCTTTCTCCCTCTCTCTGTGTGTCTCTCTTGCTATCTCTTTCTTGCTTTTTTCTCTCTTTCTTGCTCTCTCTCTCTCTTTCACTGTCTCTTGCTATATGTCTCTTTCTCTTTGCCTCTCTTGCTATCTCTCTCTCTTTCTCTCTCTTTCTCTCTCTCTGTCTCTCTTGCTATGTCTCTCTTTCTTTTTCTCTCTCTCTGCCTCTCTTGCTATGTCTATTTCTCTCTCTCTTCCTCTCTCTCTCTTTCTCTGCCTCTCTTTCTCTCTCTCTCTCTGCCTCTCTTATATGTCTCTCTTTCTTTCTCTCTCTCTCTCTCTCAGCTGACTGCAAGCGGGAGCCCTGACGGTGGCAGCTGGACGTGCTGCTGGACGCCGTATATGCCAGGCCTGCAGCACCACCATGTACGGCGTCCAGCAGTCAGCTGAGAGAGAGAGAGCTCCCTCTCGCCACCGCCTGGAGCTCCCTCTCGCCACCGCCTGGAGCTCCCTCTCGCCACCGCCATCTCCCCGCGACTGCCTGCGGCCGCTGCAGCCACCACACCCCCCCCCCGCTCCCACCGCCAGTGCCCTCCCGCCGGCCCCAAAGGACACTTGCCGCTGACGCCAGAGAAGCTCCAGCTGGGCGGGGCGCTGCCGGTGCCTCCGATCTGGGGCTCCCACTTGCAGCTGTCCCTCGGCTCCTGCCTGATGCCGCGGTTTCTGGCGCTCTCCTGCTGGGCCCCAAAGAAGGAAGGCGAGAAAAAGGCGCGAAGAATGAAGTTCTCCTTCTTCCTGCCTTCCTTCTTTGGGGCCCAGCCGGAGAGCGCTGAAAACTGCGGCATCGAGCAGGAGCCGGGGGACAGCTGCGAGCGGGAGCTCCAGGTCGGCACCAGCAGTGCCCTGCCCAGCTGGAGCTTCCCTAGGAGCTTCGTGGCACACCTGGCCATGTCTCACGGCACACTAGTGTGCCGCGGCACACCGGTTGGGAAACGCTGGACTAGATGGACCATGAGGTCTTTTTCTGCCGTCAGACTTCTATGTTTCTATGTTTACTACACTCACTACTTCAAGTCCAGCAAAATGGTGGTGCTTGACTCAAGCAATTGGCCATCACAAAGAGAGATCCCTCTCAAAGCTCTAGTAAATGTGTTTGTATCAAGGGATGAAAATAAGGCAAGATTTTGGCAACCTTCATTTGCAGCCTCCTCCTCACCTACACAAAATCTAGGCTGCAATCAACGCTAAAAGAAAGAGGAACAGTGGAACTAATGTATGCTGCAGTGGGTTAAGTGGGCGGATGTTTGCAGCATCTTAATTAGTGAACAGGCACGTGTTACTTGGCTGCTTTCACTCAGGAATCTAAATATGGATAAAGGGGCAGAAAGAACATGTCTAGCTTAACACAAATGTGAAGTCTCTCCATCACTGCATTGCTAAAATGATCAGCACTGCTCCTGGCTGGCTGTTACCTTAAGCACTGCAACATTCTATAACCAAAGATCAAGCCAGTTTACATTTCATACCAAATATAAATGGTTGTGGTTGCATTTAATCTACAGCAAAAAGATCACAATTCCTGATATAGTGGTACCTCTACTTAAGAACGCCTCTACTTAACTTTTCTAGACAAGAACCAGGTGTTCAAGATTTTTTTTGCCTCTTCTTAAGAACCATTTTCTACTTAAGAACCGGAGCCCGGAAAAATTTCCCAGGAAATTTGAGAGCGGCACGAAGGCCTGGCCAGTTTCCTGCCATTCCCCCTTTCATCCCGGCCATCTTGGGCTTTTCTGGGCTGCCAGAGGAGCCTTTCGGTGGTGCTTAAGGAGGCTTTGGCAGTCCAGAGTGAACAAAGCATTTTCCTTTCTCTGGGCGCTTGGAGAGGGAATAAACCTCTGCCAGCGCCCAGAGAAAACAAACGCTCCCTTCCCTCTGGGTAGTGACTTCCTCCTCCTCCCCTCATCCAAATTCCGAGCTTTTATTTCTTTCCTAGTGGGTTTGCACGCATTATTTGCTTTTACATTGATTCCTATGGGAAAAATTGCTTCTACTCACAAACTTTTCTATTTAACAACCTGGTCACAGAATGAATTAAGTTGTTAAGTAGAGGTACCACTGTATCTGTAATCCATCTTCTTTTATGGTTTGGTGTGATACAAAGGTGGGCTGCTAAGGGCTCACCTGCCTGTCTGTGCGCAATTTCCCTACCTGCCCAGGTGTAGTAGTATAATTGTGCTGGACTCCGCTAGCACTCAAGAGCCACGGGGGCGAGCACACTTCACCATTCCACCTTAGCAGCCCACCTCTGGTGTGATAGCATTATTTGCACCTTTGTATTTTAAGAAATCCCTCTGTATTTCATTATTTTTTGTTCTTTTCTTTTACTGGCACAGCCTAAAATAGCAGCCTCATACTGCCTTGGCATTGATGCCTTGGTCAAGCTACTTTATATGCAGACCATTATGTCAATAAATCCACTTTCTTCTTCCCTGCAAGAGAATGGTTGTGTGAATTTTCATCACCAGCAACTTCCTCCAATATCCCTGATCATATTTGGTGATCAGGAGTATGATCAGGTAGCCTGCTTGGGCAAGAGATCAAAACCTCCATCCAATGACCATTATCTGGCAACTTGCTGAGCTGATTTAATGAGGCGAAGTTGCTCAGAAAGACTTTGTTCTTCCATTTCCTCTTGTGAGAAATCACTCAAAACAATGACCTCTACAGGTTGCTCTTCTTGAAACAATTATTCTTTCTAAATCCACAGAGGCTGCAGGGAATGAAATTACGTCTCCTCATCTCTATGTGCTCTATAAATTTCACTCCTAAGGAATACTGAATTTAGATTTAAGAAGATACAGGGATTTTTTTTTTTTTAAATCTCCATGTAATATGGCCCTCAAAGTAATTATTTTTTAGATAATATGTACAGTACTTAGTTTTATAATTATGAGAATGGGGGTAAATAATTCCAGCATTTTATAAGAATGGTCTTTTTTTGAAACCTGATTTACTTTTCTATGCAAGTGTATTGTTTTCTTTTTCGTTTCTTGATGATCTCTTTAAAATAATCTAAGAAACAAATAACTCAAATCAATTTGTTATGAGACATTGACAAGTTATATTATGGAAATAAAGTTATGTGGTGAGCATACATAAGTGCACTAGTATGCCTTTTGTCCCCTGTCCAATTGTCTTTCCTTTATCTCATATATTATATATATTTTCTTCCTTTCATATATCTTCTCTTCTATCTTCACTTTTATCCTTATATATATTACTTCATGTTATTTTCTTCCTATGTATTTGTGTATTGGACAAATGAATGAATAAATAAATAAATAAATTATTAGAAAAAGCCCTCTCACACTTGGGAGAGTGAATATGAGGGAGAAACTACTTGGTTATTTAAGACTTAATTCTTCCTGCATATAACTTGCCACTGAAAACCTTAAGGATGACATGACTCTGTTTAGTAGCCAAGCACTTCTTCCAACAGCTTCAACCATAGTTGTAATTTGCAGTGACTTTATGCCTGAGATGGAGAAAAAGAATAAAGGTGTTGTAGATTCAGATTAAAGAAAGAGCACAACACTGAGGAGGAGAATCATATCTCTTGCAAATTTCTTGGGTGCCTGCTTTATGAGAAAGTGGGACTCAATGGAAGAACAAAGACTTTTATAGAAGTTGAGGCCTACAAGGTAGGAAATCCTAGGAATCTGATTGGCTGGCCAGTTTGGAAAAACCAGGAGGGTCCTTGTCCTTGTAGCTGGGGTGAGCTCTGATGTTAGACTGAACAGCCCTTTCAGGAGCTGGAAAAAATCCATTGTGAAGGAAAATGGACTTTGTTCTTCCATTTCCTCCTGTGAGAAATCACTCAATGACCTCTACAGGTTGCTCTTCTTGAAACAATTATTCTTTCTAACTCCACAGAGGCTGCAGGGAATGAAATTACGCTTCCTCATCTCTATGTGCTCTACAAATTCACTCCTAGGGAATACTGAATTTAGATTTAAGAAGATACAGAGATTTATTTTTTTTTAAAAACCTTCCATGTAATATGGCCCTCGAAAATGGAGGTAAAGGAAAATGGAGGCCATCTTGAGGCCTCCATGGAAGATGGAAGGTTAAATTTCACAGCTTTTTACTCCGGTGCAGTTCCATAAGAGGGCTGCCTCAGCCAGGAGTCTGAGCTGGTGAGGAGACTTCTATGCTTTGGTTGAGATGGGATTGAAACAGGGGTGGCTGTTGTCTTACCTTCCTGCTTGTGTGCTGCGTGTACATTGTGATCTTTCACACACGCACGTGCTCACTCTACTCGTGCACACACGACCACCCCGTAGCGTGATTTTGCTTCTGTGCATGCGCAGAGGATGATTTTTCTTCTGCGTATGCTTAGAGAGCCAAAAAAAATTGCTGAGAAATAAGAAAAAAAGAGGGCGGCATGCACAGACCGGCAAAGACAGCACTGGAGCCTTCGCACCCAAGGGTGGGCTACTGCCCAGACGGTGGGGGGGAGACGCAGTGTGGGAGCAAAAATGGAGCTCCACCCCGAGCACCCAATTTGCACTGAAAGATGTTGAAAGAAAATGCAGGGCGTCCTGTATAAGCCACACCCACAGTGTGGTAGTAAAATTTTTGGTAGCCCTTCACTGGTCACACCCAAATCACGCAACTGGCGGGCCACTACTGGAGCTGCACATCGGACTGCACACAGTGCCAGCTCTGGATTGAAGGGCAAGGGAAGTCAATTTAGGTCTGATAGGACTAGACAAAGAAAGAAACTGGGTTTGACCCTGATCATGTCTAAAAGTTGAGGGGGCTGAAAAGGGTGCAGCTCCGAGTCTTCGGACAGGGGCAGCATACAAATCTAATAAATAAAATAAATTAAATAAATTCCATTTTGTTTCTAATATTTGTTTTCTCGATTACAATGGTTCACCTGAGCCCAGAGGCTGGGAAATGAGAAATGACAAAGCTTTTATGACTTGATAAGATATACTGTTCCAGACAGGTGAGTTGTATTCAAGAATTGGCCTAGCAAATGTTTTGTATGCTCTGGAATGAACGCCTTTGTGTACAGTATTTCTCTGTTAATATTTTAAAGTGGTAATTGAAGATAAGCTATTGAGTTTTGGAGAAACCAATCAAGTTGTCACTGTCTAAAAACTGAATTTAAAAAATTGGAAAAATAATTACTGTATATCATGTTGCAACTTGTAAAAATGCTCTGGGTAAAGCTTTTAGCTCCTTGAATGTAAGCATAATCAAGGCACCAACTATATTTCTGAAATTAAACCTGGAACTATAAAGCTTCATAAAACTCTAAATAAAAATGACCTTTAAACACACAAATTGAATGTTATCTGCACCAAGACTTCATAACATGGTTTTCTTATTTGTTTAGTTGCTGTAAGCTTTGGTTTTTCTCTTCACTAGTCAACCCTGGAAGTGGAGCCAAAATGGCAGCATATTAGCAGCTTGTGGAATAACTTTCTGGCTTGCAACAGGCCTTATCACTTCTAGCTGAACCCAATGTCCCCAAAATGCCACCCAAGTGGAAGAAAAGAGCCTGGGCCAGTCCCAGCAATATTACTGGAACCCAATGGACTTCACCAGCTCTGTGCTAGTATATATGCTCTTGGTTTATCAAACCTGTATCTTCCACTTCCTCCATTTAATGGAAGGTTATTACTTTGGTTACAGATATTAACAAGCAGGATAACAGTCAGGAAGTGAGAATCTATGTTAATCTTTAGTCACTGTCACTGCCTGATTCATTCTCTACTACTAAGCCATAATGTGACTTATTTAGAAAGATGTATAAATCCATTCATCAATTTAGGGCAGGATACAATATTTGAAGGGACGTGGTCACTCAGTGGTTAAGACGCTGAGCTTGTTGATCAGAAAGATCGGCAGTTTAACAGTTTGAATCCCTAGTGCCGCGTAATGGAGTGAGCTCCCATTACTTGTCCCAGTTTCTGTTAATGTAGCAGTTCGAAAGTATGTAAAAATGCAAGTAGAAAAATAGAGACCACCTTTGGTGGGAAGGTAAGTGTTTTGTGTGCCTTCGGCATTTAGTTATGCTGGCCATATGATCATGGAGACATCTTCGGACAGCACTGGCTCTTCGACTTCGACACCCCCTAGAGTTGAGAATGACTAGCACATATGTTTGAGTGTTTGAAACTCCCAGCTGTTCACTGTTGTGCTGCCCAAATTCAGCTACATACAGTAGTCCCTCACCTATCGCTGGTGTTACGTTCCAGACCCGGCCGCGATAGGTGAAATCCACGATGGGGAATTTATCGACTGATAGTACTTATTTAAGTATTTATATTGTAATTGTTTGGTAAGTTTTCATTGTTTTAAGTGTTTATAAACCCTTCCCACACAGTATTTATTTTAGATACAGTATTTAAATACAGTATTTACAATTTTAGATTTTTTTTTTTTTGAAAAACCTGCTGATCGAGTTCAGTGGGCTGTTTAAATCTGCCGATCGACTTCCTCAGAAACCCGCAAACCAACGAAGATCCGCGAATGATTTTTCTCATTAATATTTCTTGAAAACCTGCAATGAAGTGAAGCCGCAGTAGGTGAAGCGCGGTATAGCGAGGGACTACTGTAATTGACTTTTTAAAAAAATCAAGGGTATAACTGCAAAAACAGAATGACATGGGGAAGGGGGGCAGATTACTTCCGTTTTACCCTTACCTCCACTAAAATGTCTGAATCACTACACATATTTATAGTTCAATGGGTTGCATAAGAAAATCATTAACCTTCTTTTGTAGGGCAATTGTGAAATTCATATTTCTTGTTTATTTAAAGGTTTATGTCAATGTCAATAAATCTGCTGAACTTTAACTAATAGTTTGGCATAATATGTTAATGTTTTTGCACAATATGTCTTTCTGGCATATTACAGTTATGATCAACCCAATATGCTTAGAATTCGAGAAGTACAATAACAGAACGAAAGTCATCACTACTAGTTATCCGAAGTTTTCTTCATTTCAGCTATACATTTAAGAAATAGGGAGAAGTAATTATTCTATTGCTACTAAAATACTGGGATCACTATGTTATTAGTATAAAGTGACCAGATTTTTACATTGGCAAAGAGGGACACCATTGACGGGGGGGGGGGATTATTTTTCTTTTTCTCTCTCTCTTCCTCCCTCCCTTTCTCTCCCCCTCCCTCTTTCTTTCTCTCTTTTCCTTCCGCATACATTAAATGAAATTTCATTACATACTGCTTTCAAAAGGCAACTCCACTTTTACCCTCCCTGTCCCCCCACTTTTTTTCAACTTTCCACCCTTCCAAGGTGGGTAAAATGAGGACCCAAATTTCCTGATGAGATACCATTTAGCCACGGTATCTGGACTGCAAAAATTTAAACCAACATTGGATGGTAGCAAAATACTTTCTGCATCTTTTTTGCTGCTGTTGTGATCATTCAGATTTTTGCAGCCCAGTAGTGCTCAACCTGATCACGCAGCCCATGATCCATTCCACAGTCTGTTTCTGAACTGCTATTTCTCACTGTATATTCTATTTGTACAGCACCATCTTTGATGGTCATTAGGGATTGGTTCTTCCTGATTTGGACTGGTTCGCCCAAAGCGCTAGTGACCCGCTAGTGACATCATGATGACATCACCAAACCAGATTGGTCGTGCCAGTCCATGGGCGCTATCTTTTTTTAAATTTTCACCACATTTTACTCAATCTATGACATTTCCTGGCTCTAACAATGATGTGCAAGCTAGGGAAGAACATCTGAAGGCAAATGTAATTTTCCAATGTATAGAAATTACAGTTAAATGTGTGGCAGAAAGTGGACTCTGTGGGTGTTTTTCCAAATGCAGTAAGTGAGGTTAAATATGTAGTTTTAGAAGACGTGTGTGTGTGTACACATACACATATAGTATATATAGTAGATAAGGTATCTTTTTGTGTGCCTGTAATATGTATGTATACATATGGCATATATAGTATTATCTAGTTGAGGCCTTCGAGGCGAGGGGAGGCCAGGCCCCCTAACCCTTGACCTGAATGACATTAAGTTGGCCAAGCCCACTCAGCCACATGACTGCCAAACCACTCCCATGACCACAAAGCCATGCCAACTGTCACATGACCATCAAGCCAACCCACAAAACAAGCCACGCCCACAGAACGGCAGTAAAAAAAATTGGAACCCAGCGTTGACCAGTGGTGGGTTGCTCCCGGTTCAGACTGGTCCTTAGATCCAGTAGTGGTTGTGGTGGGGGAGTCTCCACCCACCTGCCCGGGACGCTTCTGTGCAGAAGCATTGTGTGCGAGAGAGAACCGGTTGCAATCTAATTTAGAAACCACCATGGTACCAGCTGAGTAGAAAGGAACCTGTATGCAGTTCATATCTGGTCTGGCCCCAAAATCTTTATTTTAATGGCTCTGTAGGACATACCTGATATATTTTAATTCCATTCTGATAAGACATAGACAGAGTTCATTGTCGGTTCCAGCAATTATTTGCACTTGGTTATATATTTCTGCAAACAATTTTGATAGGATTCCTGCAAGAGAAATTGTCTGGAAAAATCTAGAGGTATAGTTGCTTGTATGCAGTGATGGGCTATCAAAATTTTTACTATCACACTGTGGGCGTGGCTTATGCATTCTGTTTCAACATCTTTCAGTGCAAATTGGGGTGGAGCTCCAAATTTTGCTATCGGAACTGTGTTCCTGGCCGTTCCCGTAGGAGCCCATCACTGCTTGTATGTGCGTACAAATAGGGGAATCCCTTTCTCTGCTGGTTGAAAAGCACTGGTGAACTAAAGCTGATTTAAAAGACTCAAGTGTGGTCTAGTCTCCAGAGAACAGATTGTTTGCTTTTGTGTGCACTGTGAGAAGCCAATGGTGCAGGTAAGTATGTAATTAAGGGCTTATTTAAAATTGAGATTCTTTTACACCGGTCTACTGCATGCTCACGAGGAATAATAACCTACAGTTTACACACCCCTTATACTGTGTTTTGGCCTCTGTAAATACTCTACTTTCCAGATTATTCTTGGTTCATATTACCAATTATCTGGGTGCCACACGCGTGGAGTTTGGTCCTAGGGAACATGGAACACATACATCAATATGCTCGGCAGCAATTTACATTGAAATCCGTTTTCTGACTCTGAAAATACCTCAGTACAAAAACATAGGTGAAAGCATTGCTACATTCTTTATGCTGTAAACTGAGAAGTATAGTGTCTGGTTTGACATCTCTGAAGCCTGTCACATTAAAAAAAAGCCTATAAAAACAAATACACATTTCCACACACCAGATACAAATACTGTACTTAATATTAGGTGGCTCAATAGTGATAGTCAACAATATGTTTGACAAAATATGTCTTTTATATAACGTGTATATAGTGAAAGAAAATATTAATTGATAATAAGCAAATAACTATCTATGTGCATATATCGAACACCACTGAAACTGAACGCTTTATAAGTTCTATAAGTTTATATGCCGATTTGTCTGTCTACTTTATTTCATTTTTATTTCATTTTTTCTTTGTATGTTTTTGTTCGTTTAGATTGTTTTTCATATGTAGAAACTTAATAAAGATTATTTTTTTAAAAATCTGTGGTAAAGGTTTTTTGAAGCACTCTCAGTTGTTTTTCTTTAGAAAACTACATTTGCCCCTTATTTATTTTAATGGAGAAAAACAAATCACAAGCCTTCGCTCATTTCATAATGACGTGGAAAGTTAATTGAAATGCAATCGGCTCTTTCTGGAAAAGAATAAAGAAAATTACTTCATTAAAAGTAGACATTCCCATATAATTGTCAAAAAATTGCTTTCATGGTTTTTTTGTAATCGTGCAAAGGACACCTGGCATGTGTTTTGGGGCAAACTTTAACTTGTTTTTAACGAAAGGAACGTAGGGTAAGCACACTACTTCCTTCCAAGGCAAGTTAAGACGGGATGTCCCCCCTCCCTTTCCTTCTATGCAAATGCTTCATTACTATTTCGCGCCACAGATGCAGGTCCTGGAAGAACGGTAGACGCCGACGCTAAACTTTGGGGAAAAAACAAACCTGGCCAGCTTTCACAATATTTGCTACTTCGGCTACTCATCAACTTCTTCGAAAACCGCCTCTTCGAAAAACGACGCGGCGTCAATTAAAAGCGACGTCCGCAGAAAAAAAGCAAAGCTCGTTACCTTACAGGACCCCAGCACTTTTCGCGGGGAAAGAAAACCGTATCTAATCCCCGCCTCCGGCGAATTCTAAGTTAGCTTTTGGCGCGAGTCTGAGTCTTGCGGTCGACCCGGGAGAAGCTTCGGGAGCTCCACGCGTGGCAAATCCGCAACTTAGTATGGACCCCTTCGGCTTGCAGGTGAGCGCCTCAGTGGCAGCGTAGACATTTACCTTTTTTCACTCTCGAGTAAGTGCTGGGCAACTCGCGAGATTAGGTTTGGCCGGGGAAGGCGGGCGGGTTGCAAAACTCTCCAAAGAATTTACAAAGACCCGAGGTTGGAGCTATTATGGGCTGGCCGAGAAAAGCCTGGCGGATATTGCAAGGGGGGCCGGATTTCAATGGGGGGGGTGGGGAGTGGAGGAATAAATGCAAACTTTGCAATAGGTTATCCTTGGCTTTTCGCGTTCCTCGGGCTTCAGCCAGTATATCATTGAAGAAATGCATTGAATTTGCAAATGCGTTGAAGAATTGTTGCCCCGCACTGTGTGTGTGTGTGTTTATTTGCTTGCTCCGCGTGTTTCCATATTGCCTGGCCAAACGCCATTCGGAAGCCACCTTGTCGTTTTAAAAGCGGGCACATGGCTCGCCGCCTTAAAACTGCGACGCGACGTTGTTTGGGTTTAAAAGGCTGAAAAAAAAAATAAGCCACTTTTGGAAACGGCTGCTCGGTTAAAAACTTGAGCTCCCCTTCCTCCCCACGTGGCAGGTTTTGGGTGTTTTTTTTTTTACCTTTTACGTAAGTAAGCTTGATTTTTTTTTTGTGACCCCGTACGTAAGTTTGATTTTTCTTTTCTTGCATAAAGGGTGGGTTGGGGAGCGCTGCTTGAAGTCGACGAGGAACTGGGTTAAAAAGTAACTTAGCTTAGTTCCAAAGCGATGACTTTTCCACCATTCCGGATTGTTGGAGACTCTGGAAATCCGTAAAGCAAGCGGCGAACCTTTTAGCTTTCATATACCGTAGTTAAAGAGAGTCAGGTCAGGCTCAACTTGGGGCCATTTACACACCCTCTTCCCCCCCATCCCCCCTTTTTTTGTTCCCCAGATCGGCGTGCAATCAGGCAATAATCCTTTGTTTCAACGCCAGAGTTGAAACCTTGGGGGTGTGGGAGGAGGAAATAAAAACCCAAGGCAAATAAACTTCATTGCAAATAAACTTTTGTATCTTGGGGCATTTCTCTCCTCTCAACAAGAGAGAAAGGAGCCGGAGGGGAGGGAAACGAGGAGTCCTTGCTTCTCCCGCGCTTATTGATCTATTCAAATTTGGTGTGCCCCCCCCTCCGCCGAATCCACCTCCCACTGTTCTGTGGTTTAAGGGCGGAGCTACGTTCATTTGGGGGGGGGGGGGGGGGGGCTTCAGAGCCGAAGCTGAATATAAGGGGATGTGTGTGGGGGGTGGGGGTGGGGGGGTGTCAGAAACCCGAAGATTCCACCTTCCTGCCGGTTTTCTTTGAGCATGCCGCGAAAAAGAGGATGGAGGAAACCGAAGCGGGCATGGTAGACTCGCCTGTTTCCTCCGACCTGGAGGATTTGCCAGTTCCTACATGAAAAGCTGGCATAGGAGAGGGGGGGAAATCATTGGTCTGATAAATAATCGGAACAGTGGTTGGCTGATGTTCAAATATTGGAATGTTCCTTTCAGAAAGGCCTTGAAAAAGTTGCTTTTAGATTCTGGTCCCTTCTTTAATCCCAGATTTATGTTTATGGGACATAATTTTGCCAGTAGTGAGAAAAATTATTATTATTATTATTATTATTATTATTATTATTATTATTATTATTATTTCTGAAGCAAAAAAAGAAGACAAGGTTGAGAAAGAAGGAGAATTGCCCCAGGCCTCAGATTCAGTATTGAGAGATAAGTAGAAATGTTGTATAGTAAATTAACACCTTAATGACAGGATTCCCAGTCCAAACACTGTAGTCACAAGTTGTGGTTACACCTCTTAATGCCACTTGCCTATTTTTACATGCAGATAGGTCAATTGAATATTGACTCAGATAAACCCTTAACAAGAGATCCTTTGCCAGTTTTGAATGAAAAATTATGTTAAACCATTTTAGATTAGCTTTTTTCTTAGCCCATTTAAGCCTGATGAACAGTTTCGGTTTCCCTTCTGTGTTCTCAGGGCTGTGTAAATGGTGACCTCCCAGTGGTTTCATTCTCAAAACCTTGTGAGGTGGGCTAGCCTAGTTCAAAGACACCTATGAAACATGGTTTAGTGACACATTGGCACTTTTAAAATATGATTATCCTGAATGTAGTTGTCAGTTTACTTATTCACTGGCCCCAGAGAATGAGATAGACTTTCAGGGAGGTGTGCTATGGTGACAGGATTATACCACAATTTAGTTGCCACATTATCTTTTTGGCATTAATGCTACTTTAAAAGTATGTGTTGTGAATTCTGCCAATCCCGGAAATTTGTCAGTTGCCACATTTTTTGGTTGACGATTTCCTCTAGCCCTCATTGTTTTCAAATATTAGTATATTGCCTAGTGACTGGGTACAATATCTGTAACATTTACTCATTTTAAAAATCCTCCATTTTGGAAAACAGTTCTGTTTTTATAAAGCCTTTTGATTTGAAACAGTTTTCTAATCCAGGCATTTTCAGTTAATTTTTATTTGTTCTTTACAGCAGTGGTCCCCAACCTTTTTTCCACCAGGGACCAGTTTCACCAAGACAATGTTTCTATGGCCGGGTGTGTCTGAGCTGCAGTCCCTTTGGGACTGGGCGGCACAGAAATAAAAATATATATAAATAAATAAATAAAATATTTCTCTTTTTTCTCCAATTTTTGCTTTCATTTCTTTCTCTCCCTTCCTCTCCTTTTCTCTCCCTCCCGTTTTTTTCTCACTCTTTCTCTTGCTATGTCTCTCTCTCTCCTCCCTCTTGCTGTCTCTTTCTCCCTCTTTTTCTCACTCTTTCTCTCTTGTTCTCTTTCTCTCTTCCTTTCTTCTCTCCCTCCTTTTCTCTCTCACTCTTGCTTTCTTTCACACTCTGTATCGTGCTCTGTTGCTTTCTTTCTCTTTCTCTCTTGCTTTCTTTCTCTCTCCCCTACTTTCTTCTCTCTCTCTCTCTTTCTCTCATACACCACACCGGCAATAGAGAGAGAAAGAGAGCGGAGGGCGGCTTGCCGGCCCGTGGGCCCCTGGATGAGCGGCCCCGCATGGCCCCAGCGCTGGACTCCGCCATCGCCTCTGCCCTGGCTCTCCAGCTAAGAGGCAGCAGTCACGTCCACCCCTTCGCCCTCCACGGCACCCAGCGCCCGTGCCACCTCTGCCTCCCAGTAGCGCGCCTGACCTCTACCTGCAGGAAGGGGTGGTGGGGTTCCGCGAAGGGCTGCGCTTGAAGGCCACCACGGCGCCGTTGTTGTCGTCATGGTGCAAACCACGCAATCCCGGATCGCTTGCTTCTCCGGCCAGCAAAGCCGGCTGCCCGGGGAAAGCGGCATGCTTTTAAAACGCACGCTTTTCAAACACGCCGCTTTCCTGGGCAGCTGGCTTTGCTGGCCGGCGCAGGGTACTGTTCACCTTAGCGATCTTAGGCAAGAAAAAGCGAGTGATCCAGGACTGCATGGCTTTACGCCACTTCAAAAGTTTCTAAGTGGGGGGTTCCTTGGGTGAGGGGGAAAAAAGGGAGGGGGGCAGGTGTGGAAGTGCTGACTCCGCGGACCGGTGCAACATGTCCCGTGGCCCGGTACTGGTCCGCGGACCGGCGGTTGGGAACCCCTGCTTTATAGCACATATTTTTTCAGAAGCAAGATCCACTGGGACTTACTGCTTCTTGGGGAGGATAAATCAATATAATTACAGTTGGAATAGTGTGATAAAATGGCTTTTATATGGGTGAAAATGTATTGGGGCAGAAGATGTATATGAATATTTTGCAGAAAGGTTTTGACATATCTAGTTTTATCTGCATGGTCTCCAACCTTGGCAACGTTAAGGCTGGCGGACTTCAACTTCTAGAAATCCCCAGCTGGCTGGGAATTCTGGGAGTTGAGGTCTGCCAAGGTTGGAGACCTCTGACCTATGCAATGGGGCATCTTTTATTTCATTTTAGTGGTATTTTACTTCTTTCTGATAAACTTTTAGTTTGCTACCCTAATCAATATGTTTTTGGGAGATCATGGCTAAATCTGAATTATTTATGCTTGTGGTAATGTGCCCACATGAATGATTGAATTGAGCTGATGA
Source organism: Erythrolamprus reginae (assembly GCF_031021105.1). Taxonomy (NCBI): domain Eukaryota; kingdom Metazoa; phylum Chordata; class Lepidosauria; order Squamata; family Dipsadidae; genus Erythrolamprus; species Erythrolamprus reginae. The sequence continues at coordinate 191,386,480 of NC_091950.1, forward strand.
AGAATGAATGGCTGCTCTTCACTGAAACCACCATACAAATTGGCCATAGGCAAAAGAGGGGTAACAATTTGCTTTGCTGCCTTAATTGTAAACTGGTGGTATAAGAGAATGTTAAATTCTAGTTAAATGTTAACTAAAACTATTTCATTACTATATGTTGTAGATGAATTTAAGTCCATAAAAGTGCAAGAGTTGTATTGCCTCCAAAATATGTATAATATATTTAGTGAAATTTTCGCCTGCTTAATAGATTGTGCTTGTTTTACCATAGTGGCACAAAATGATAGAAAACATTTTTTTTTAGATTAATGTTTACTTCTGTCTAGCGTAGATTAGGCCAGCCTGCATAAAACACATTACATTAATTAATTAATTGACTGTCATTGTCCATTTTACAGGGCAACCTTTCAGGGAACAGAAAACCCACAGCATTCCGTAATACTAGGCTAATCCCTATGGAAACGTCTTCATCCTCTGATGATAGCTGTGACAGTTTTGGCTCTGATAATTTTGCAAACACGGTAAGTAAAAAGTGCAAGAATAAACACAAATTGAATGTGTGGTGTTCAGAAATACCCCATTTGTGATTAAAATGCTTTGCTTACATTTCTGTACAGCAGTTATATGAATATACAGTATGAACTCTAATTTCATTTCACTTCTTCCCTTGTGCTCCTAGGTAGTAATTGTTGGAGGTAGATTAGCCACTTACTCTATCCTTTTGAAATGTCGCCTAACCTAACATGCCTGATGATTTGCCATAAAAGCTCTGAAACCATTTGTAAACCTCCTGAACCATTTTTCTTTGTTACAAAAGCTATTCTCTTGTAGTGCACTTGTACAATGTGATTTGCTCTCAGAACAGTTTATGGAAAATAGCTTCTCATTAAAAAAGAGAGAGAGAAAGAAAGAAACACATAGTGTACTTATTCTCTTTAAGAAACCAACCTTCAAGCCAGAAGTTGCAGAAGAAATGGCTAAAATATTTTACGAGGATTCAGATGAAGAATCTTTCTGTGGCTTTTCAGAAAGTGAGATTCAAGACGTGCTGGTGAGTTGAGCATTTAAAGTCCATAATTAATATCGTCCTTATTTTGCACACCAAAATAGACAATGTTCCTTCAACTTCCATAGTCTGAAAAATAGTAATTTTGATTGAGAAGTCAGCAAGGGAACTCAAAATTATCAACCATCTTGTACATGAGGATTGAATCTTAGTCTTCTTGTGTAAGATTAGAGCTTTTCCATATTGTGGTAAATTGTGTGATCAAAAAGCAATAATATTCTTGACAGTGATGAAGTAGCTCTTTAGCCCATGTGTAAGCTGGCAAATGAAGCTCCAATAATGTAAACTTATATATAAGCTATATCTTCTCCATTGAAAAAATGCTATGCAAAACAAAGCTACAGAAGAAAGCTCGTTAAAAATAAAATGGTAGGGTAACATCATTGGTAGCACATACTTTCTGAAGTAATTATTACCTTAGGGGAAAATACATATTTTAATAAGCTCTCCAAATGTGAACAGTGAGGTGACTTCCTGGCTTTTAACAGAAGAAAGCTGGAAAAGTGAGAAGGAAGGTTGAAGAAGGCCCAGTTTCTAATGTCTGCTAAAAATATCTATAAAGAAAAGCTCTTCTGAGATTAACTTACCCTCACTTTGCCCTTCCCAGGATCTATGCCTGGAAACTATGCCTCAAACTTCTGATTTGAAAAGCTGAAAGGCAGACAGATACTTAAATGTCCTTCAGTGACTAGGGCCAGATGTGAACGGTTGCTATAAGTATTCTTTGGTCTACTTGGTATCCTTCAGCTGTCATTTTCCTTCTCCTTGTTTCCCCTCTTTTCAGTGTTTATAGGCTTCCCCTTCTCCATCTTTTTAGACAAGGACTTAGCAGGCACCGGCACATTTAGTAGAACTGTGAAGACACTTCTTAATGCTTTTCTTGGGCATGTCAAAGCTTTGAAGGGCTTGGCAACTTGGTAGACCTTGTAAGAAGCTTCTGCTTGATGTATTTAGCCCCATATAAAGCGGGAAACTCCTTTCTATATTGTTTTAGAAAAATAGTGCTATTTTATGTGCTGGTAGTTAAGTGTTCCAGTAGGGCCTGCAGCAGGGGAACAGCATATAATCTGACATTACAGCAGTATCTTTCGGTGTAATTTTTATTTTTAATTCTTCCAAGTCCAGAGCAAAAGTCAGCAACTGAATATAAAAGGAAGAGGAAGTGGTTTAATTAAGATAATCTATAATATCTGTGGTGGCTCTAAAATCAGGGGTCACCAACTGGTAGTCTGTGAGAAAATTTTGGTGGTCCGCAGAAAAATTATTTGCATTTTTTATATTGCACTAAATCAGGGGTCTTCAAACTACAGCCCCTGGGCCGGATACGTACAGTGAACTGTGTTGCTGCAGAGAGTTTTTCCCTTTGGGGTCTTTTTGTGTGGGTTGGAAGGGGGCAGAAATTCCAATTTGGGGTTTGCTTAAGCCTCCTGGAGTGGGGCTTTGGGGAAGGCTGGAGGAAAGGGCCACTGGTGGCAAAGAGCTGGAGGGCTTCATTCCATCAGGGACTGGAACTGGCTGACCATCTCAGCCCGCTGAGCCTCCAGGCACTGGTACCTGGCATTGCACTCCCAAGGTCCTCCCTCTGTTTGGAAAGCCTGTGCTCATAGTCCTCAATGAGGTGCTTCTGCTGAGTCTCCTTCTGGTTCAGAACCAATTTGAACTGAGCCAGCTGTTTTGCCAAACTCGTTCTCATTGTAGTTGCTTAGTTCCAACAACTGCTTCCTATTGGGGCCCTAAGGAGCCCAGGCTAGGTGATGTGAGTAACATCAATTTGGCCACGCCCACACAGTCACATGACCACCCAGCCGCACCCAGCCAGTCATTAGGCAGATCATATTAATGGTCTGTGGGATTTAAAATAATGAATTTAGTGGTCCCTGAGAACCTAAAGGTTGGGATCCCCTGCTCTAAATAGTGATACAGAACCTGTGACCCTAGATGTTGTTAAGCTTTACCTTTCAACAGTTTCTGGTTAGCAAGAACAGTGATAAAAACTTGTAGTTTAAGAATGTTGAATTAGCCACAGGATTTTCCACTCTTTGAGCTATAGGTCCATGAGATTGCCAGTCTAACTATACAAGTGGCTTACTATGTTTTTTTTATTATTTCAATATTTTTAATAGAAACTCGAGACAGATTCTGAAGAAGAAACAGAGAAATCTTCACATAAATGGCCTAAGAAAAGTGCTGCTCCCCTTAAAGTGGCTCTGAAGTTCCCCCCACGAAGGTCTAAGAGGGGAAAGAGTAGCACAGGTCCAGCTCCACAACCTTCCTGTAAATTGGACTCTGAGGCAGAATCTGATGAAGAAAGTGGACCTAAATTCTTGGAGAGGAGAGCTTTAAATATAAAGGAGAACAAAGCCATGGTAAACATAAAAGGAAGTCCTCAAGAATTTGTGGTTGTTGTTTTTTTTCTTGAATGGTGAATTAGTTTTGTGGCTTGTGTTTCATTGTAAAAACACATTCAACTTCTTGATGCTGCTTCGTTAAATATTTTAATGCTACTTAATTGATTGTCAACCTCAGACATCTTAAACACCATTCAAAATTATAATTATTCAGGCATTTTTAATCTCATTCCTTCAATATTGTCCCATCTTTGCCATTTGAATAGGTCTAGAATATGTTTAAAAATTCTGAAACAATTGGAAAAATGGGTCTAGTAGATTAAGAATAATGATCTGTTCATTACTGTGTACTTGCCTTCATATTCATGGAGATGACCAAAGGTTTTCATCACTATAGGTTTTTTGTATGCTTCTGTAGTAATCTGCTCTGTTCTATAAATAATCTTTGTATTGTATTTCTGAATAAATGTCTATACAGCTCCTTTTAGATACATTTCTGTCTGAGATTTCACTACTTATTTCCCGTCCTTCATTACAGCTTGCAAAGCTAATGGAAGAATTAAAAAATGTCTCTGGAATTTTTACTAAAAGAGGCCCATTCGCAACTCCTACTCCGGTAAATCACACTTACGTACTTTATTAATTTCTTGATTTACTTCATAATTATCCAACAATTATTATTACTATTTTCTCAAGCCTGTTTATCGATGAACCTAGAGAAACTAAATTAAAGTCCATTGTCTTACTATATTGTACAATAATTGCCACTTGTAATTATTTTTTTATTTGTCCATCTATAAAATTTCAGTGCTCAGCTAGACATACCAAGAAGTTTTTAAACCTAAAACTAATATATTTTACAGTCTTTCTTAAATAAACACGTGCACTTCTAAATCTCAGAGTTAGATCTGGATCTTGCTTAACCACGTCCATGATTAGCAAACCATGCCAAACCAGGTGCCGGTGGATGCTTGACAGCTAACCTACATATGAGAAAAAAATTCCAGCAGAATCTGAGCAGCATCAGTTCTATCATGTTTTTCATTTCCTGCAAAGTCATACTATGATTTAGTATTTCAATGGTCTCATTGGGCCATACTAAAGAAGTTTTTGTAGTGTGTAAATGGATAACCAATAAATACAATTGCAGAATTCTAGAGGAAGAGGCATCAAAAGGATATTGAATAGATGAAAACAGTTTTACACTGTACTTCCCTTCAGTTAATTTGGCTAGCTTATATTTGAGTGGTATTCATTAGAGCTGCAGGTGACCATCCTATGGACCTTTATCTGAGAGTAAGCTTGCTGTAGTTTAAAATTGGAGGAGAGTAAATGCTAAATTTGAGGAAACGTACTGTAGCTTATAAATGATTTAAGATTACTGTCTGACATAGCCATGTTATCTTTATCCTCATCCAAGAAAGCCCAGCGTAGTCCAAGGAAATCATTTCCCAGAAGTGCTCCAAGGCGGAATCCAGAAAGAAGTTCTAGGCCTCAAACTAGATCCAGATCCCTAATTGAAGGTCGTCCAAGCCCCATGTCTATGGAGGAAGAGGAGGATGATCCCTATGTGTTAGTGAGAAGGCAAATGTCTGATGATTTTTCTGAGGTATGTTGGTGACAGCAACCAAGTAAATTGATCCTTAAGTAGTCTAGGTAATTTAGATAATGGTTTTCATATAAAACAACCATATCTAGTCATAATTAAGCTATGCCAGTGGGCTCTTTTCATCTTCATAGCATGCTTGATTGCCAAGATAATTCAGTAGCAAAGTTTGCCATTGTTCCTGGCCATATGTATTTTTAGAGCCCTTCAAATATATGAGGCTGAATGCAGCCCTGGTCCAGAATCTGGCTTTGTCCTGATTGAAATGAAAACCTTTAAATTCTATTTCAGGGGGGGGAAATCTTCAGAATTGGAAATGAAGGAGAAACCTTCATTTTGAGCTAACACCAACAAGCTACCATAAAGCAGCATTTTGGTTAAGAAACGCAGTGACGTTGCTGCATAAATATGACAGTACTTTATGGAATTCTTCAATGGCTTGACTTAACCCAACGGTACCGTTTTCTTCTGGATTCAGGATGAAAGGGACACTCCCAGAAGAAGAAGGCGCTCTAGTGCTGTGACCCTTCCCCATGTCATCCGTTCAGTGGAAGAAATAACCGAAGAAGAATTGGATAATATTTGTGAAACTGCGAAAGATAAAGTCTACAACCGTGTAACGGTAGGATGACTCATATTCTACATTCAGGCCGTTGGTTTGCTTTGTCCAAATTATGTTATAGATAGTGCACCCTTCTTGCTTTGATCGTCTCCTCTTTACTAGAGCATGATCATCGTTCCTATCCATTTATTATTTATTTATTTATTTATTGGATTTGTATGCCGCCCCTCTCCGGAGACTCGGGGCGGCTAACAGCAATAATAAGACAGTGTATAATAATAATCCAATACTAAAAACGATTAAAAACCCATTAATATAAAAACCAAACATTCATACAGATATACCATGCATAAAATTGTAAAGGCCTAGGGGGAAAGAGTATCTCAATTCCCCCATGCCTGGCGGCAGATGTGGGTTTTAAGTAGCTTAAGAAAGGCAAGGAGGGTGGGGGCAATTCTAATTTCTGGGGGGAGTTGGTTCCAGAGGCCGGGGCCGCCACAGAGAAGGCTCTTCCCCTGGGTCCCGCCAAGCGGCATTGTTTAGTTGACGGGACCTGGAGAAGACCCACTCTGGGACCTAACTGGTCGCTGGGATTTGTGCAGCAGCCAACTCCTCCCACTTATGACTGTAACTTTTTGCTAATCAGTATTAATATTGTTTGTTTCCTGATTGCTTATTTGACCCCTATGACATTCATTAAGTATTGTACCTCATGCTTCTTGACAAATGTATCTTTTATTTTTTGTACACACTTTATGCACCAAAGACAAAATTCCCTGTGTGTCCAATCACACTTGGCCAATAAATAATTATATTCTATTTTATCCTACATGTATTTCCTGTGATTCCCAGTGTTAGAGCCAGCGGAATCTACATCTTAACTACATAATTGCGGAAACCCCCAATACCTGGAAGTCTCTTAAGTTGATTTTTTGCATTTAAGATATTTAGAAACATAGAAGATTGACGGCAGAAAAATACCTCATGGTCCATCTAGTCTGCCATTATACTATTTCTTGTATTTTATCTTAGGATGGATATATGTTTATCCCAGGCATGTTTAAATTCAGTTACTGTGGATTTACCAACCACGTCTGCTGGAAGTTTGTTCCAAGCATCTACTACTCTTTCAGTAAAATAATATTTTCTCACGTTGCTTCTGATCTTTCCCCCAACTAACCTCAGATTGTGCCCCTTTGTTCTTGTGTTCACTTTCCTATTAAAAACACTTCTCTCCTGAACCTTATTTAGCCCTTTAACATATTAAAATGTTTCAATCATGTCCCCCCTTTTCCTTCTGAGATTAGAACTGCCCCTACTCTTCCTGCCTTCCGAAAACTCCTTAAAACCCACCTTTGCCGTCAGGCATGGGGGAACTGAAACATCTCCCCCTGGGCATGTTTAATTTATACATGGTATGCTTGTGTGTGTGTCTGTTAGTACAGTGGTCCCTCGATCATCGCGAGGGTTCCGTTCCAGGACCCCAAGCGATGATCGATTTTTCGCGAAGTAGCGGTGCGGAAGTAAAAACACCATCTGCGCATGCGCAGATGGTGTTTTTACTTCCACCGCCGCCCGCCCTTCGCCCGCCCACCCCGTTGCTCGCGCCTGGGGTTTCCCCGCGCGCGTGCCGCCCGCCCGCCCACGCCGTTGCTGGGGCCGCTTCCCAGCTGGGAAGCGGAGCTGGGATGTCCCCAAGCGCGCGCGCGTTGCTGGGGCCGCTTCCCAGCTGGGAAGCGGAGCTGGGGTTTCCCCAAGCGCGCGCGCGTTGCTGGGGCCGCTTCCCAGCTGGGAAGCGGAGCTGGGGTTTCCCCAAGCGCGCGCGCACCGCCCGCCCGCCCACGCCGTTGCTGGGGCCGCTTCCCAGCTGGGAAGCGGACCTGGGGTGTCCCCGCGCGTGCCGCCCGCCCGCCCACGCCGTTGCTCGCGCCGCCGCTGGGGTCTTACCCGGGGCAAGAGGGGGAAGACCCAGGGAAGCCGCCCAGCAGCTTATCTGCCCGGCGGGAAACTTCACCATCTACGCATGCGTGGCCATAGAAAAAAGGCACGCATGCGCAGATGGTGGAGTTTACTTCCGGGTTGAAAACTCGCGATATAGCCCTTTCGCGATGCTCGAGGACGCGAAACTCGAGGGATCACTGTATATGGGTTTTTTAAAAAAAAAAATCTTCAAATATTTTAAATTTAGTTGGATTATTTATGATTTGTTCCACTTGTTGTGAGCCGCCCCGAGTCTTCGGAGAGGGGCGGCATACAAATCCAAATAATAAATAAATAAATACATAAATAAATAAATAAATAAATAAATAAATAAGGTTTATGCTTAAGACCTTCCACCATTTTTGTAGCCCATCTTTGGACCCGTTCAATTTATTTACGGGACTGTCTCTTGCCGCATACCTCTCAGAGCACCGAGTTGGTGTCCTCCAGGTCCCGTCAACTAAGCAATGCAGGGTTTGTGGGGGAAGGGCCTTCTCTGTTGCCGCTCCGGCTCTATGGAATCAACTCCTCCCCCGACCCCCATGTCCATACTGCTCTCACCCTACTGGCCTTCCGTCAGGCCGCAAAGACCTGGCTTTGCCAGCAGAGCTAGGGACCATGAATATAACAATTATCATGGCCAAATTGTATGAATGGTATGCATGTATGCTGACTGGACAGTTTAACTATAGGTTTTAATTAGGGTTTTATAGTTTAGATTGCGATTTAACTTCTTTTTATTGTTCTTGTATTTTATATTGTTGTAAGCCGCCCTGAATCCTTCGGGATTGGGCTGCATAGAAGTTGAATTAATAATAAACAAACAAACAAACAAACAATATCAAACAGAGCAGGTAGAGTACCTAGCCAATGCGTGCTTTAAATCTTCCTCATTTCACGTAGACTTCAATGAAATATTTGATACATGACAAATATAGTTGAAGGTTTGGATTGGGAGATTCAACTACAAGTTCCCATTTGATCAGGCAGTTCACTGGGTAACTTTAGGCTAATAACATTCTCAGTTCTTAAGATTGTTGGTATGAAAATAAAAAGGCCTGTTTAAAGCAGTAAAGTAACTTTCAAAGAGGGAAAAAAGATGGAGTAAGGAAGTCTTGGGTCTAATGCTTTTCATTTGCTACCATTACCTGTACATGTTGGTAAGAATTTTAAATGTAACACATCTCTGTTCCCTCTTCCACATTAAATGTGATGGTTCATATCCAGTGATAAAATGGAGGTTCATATGTAGCGGCTTCATTGATAAATTGTAAAAATAGTATTAGTTTATCTAGTTCGGATATAATGGCATCTTTTTGCTTGCTGCTATTTAAATTTGATTTAAAAATAAAGGGATGAAACAATTGGCACTTAGATAAACTTCAAGTACATAAAATCTGTTGTCCCTCTCCTCTCCCCCTCCCCTCTCAGGTATTCAATAACCATAATTCTAAGCTATAAGGGTTGGTTTGGTTTGCTTTGCTTTGGCTTAGTGCAATGTATATATAGAGAGTTTGGTCTAGTGGTTAAGGCAGTCAGGCTGGAAACCAATGGGCAGTTTTGGTCCTACCTTAGGCATGAAAGCTAGCTGTCGATTTTAGATCTGTCCTTCTCTCTCAGCCCAATTCACTTCAAAGGATTGTTGTAGGGAAAATAAGAGGAAAGAGTATTAAGAGTATTGTTCTCTTCCTTGAATTATTTATAAAAATAAAAGTGGGGGGAGGAAGCTTAAAACATTTGAAAAGGTATAAACATATGCACTGTAACTAACAGCATGTGTAAACTAAACCACTGGCTTCATGTGATAAACAGATGTGACGAGGGTGAGATGTTTTTTCAAAGCAACAATCAACCTGGTATCCTTTGCCTTTGCTGCTCTTTTTAACAGGGTTCTACCTGTCACCAGTGTCGTCAGAAAACAACAGACACTAAGACAAGTTGCCGAAACCCAGAGTGTTTTGGAGTACGTGGCCAATTCTGTGGGCCTTGTCTTCGTAATCGTTATGGAGAAGAAGTCAGGGCTGCCTTGTTGGATCCAGTAATTATTTTATTTTATTTTCATTTTTGCTTGAATGCATGCTAACTGTTCTGTCGGGCTCTCTGGTAGACTCCTCCCAAAAATTCACAGGTACAAATTTCAGACACACACATGTTTCAAAATTCAAAACAATGTTCTTTATAATGAAAATTCACTTAAACTAAGTCCTCTTTTGGTACAGCAAAGGGCACTGGTCTACAAACAAACTGGTAATTTGTACAAGTCCCTTATCAGTTCTGTGATACTTATCTTGCAGCTGTGAGGCAATTCACAGTCCTTCTTCTTTCACAAAGTGAAACACACTTTGCTCTGGTTTAGTTTCAAAGCGGGGAAAAATCAGCACACAAAAAGTCCAAGTCAGTAAAGCAGTCACGAAACACAATGATCAGATAATCCTCCACAATGGCCAAACCCACAGGCTGCTATTTATAGCAGCCTCACTAATCACCACAGCCCCACCCAACCACAAGTGGCCTCATTTTCTTTGATAATAATCTCTCAGTTGTTGTTGCCTATGCGTCGCTCTCCGCATGCGTGGCTGTATCATTAATTCTTGTTCCGAATCCAAGGAGGAGCTAGATAATTGATCTCCTTCTGAGCTGTCTGCCACACCCTCCTCCTCCCTGTCACTCATGTCTTCTTGGTCAGAGGAGCCTTGATCAGCAGATTCCACCGGGGGGCAAAACAGGCCTGCAGCATGTGGATGTCTCCCCCACATGCACAGTCCTTGGGGCAGGAGCTGGGCCAGAGCTAACCACAACACTAACGTTCATAAAAAAGTAAAAATGCAAGTAATCCTCATTTAGCAACCACAATTGGGACTCCTAATTCTATAACTAAGCGATTACTAAATGGGAAATCAAATGACCATTAGGTTTTTCTTTTTCCCCCATTCTCCTGTCCTTTGGGACACTCATCCTGCTATTGGGATAATTCTGCAAGAATGGAATTAATGTTTATATTCATTGGAGAGGCAGGGATTATAAGAGAGTAAGTGAGCACATAGGCGCTGGCACTAGCTGATTCTTTTCAGTGGGTATTCTTCCTTGTGTGCCTGCTTACTCTTGTATTCTTTTCCCAATATTCCTGGTTTATGAAGGGAGGGAATGGTATAGGGCAGAGCTGTCGAAACACCCGGCCTTCAGGCCACTGCTCACGCCCAATTTAACAAGGGGGGGGGAGGAGTCCCGGTACATCACGTGACACTGCCATGATGATGTGAGTTTGACACCCCTGGTATTGGGCAACATGTACAACTGACTATAATAGCAGATGTGGAGAGAGATAATAAATGCACATCTTGTTCTTGATAATGTTTTTCAGCACTGTCACAACTGAATGGTTAACTGCATGGGACATTTGGCAAATGCATTTGGTCTACTTATATTTTTTCAATTTCCTATTTAAAATGTGTAATATGTTTATGATCTAGCTCAGCTGTCAAACTCATGTCACAGCGTCATATGAGGTATCCAGATTCTCCCCCTCCCCCTTTCTGCTAAACTCGGGGTAGGCGTGGCCAGCACGTGATGCATTGTGTCAACAGGTCGTTGAGTTTGACAGCCCTGTTCTAGCTGAATCGTGATGCTGTCATGATATTCTAGCTCAGTGGTTCTCAACCTTTCTAATGCCGCAACCCTTTAATTGCAGTTTCTCATGTTGTGGTAACCCCCAGCCATAAGCCTAGCACCAATTCTCCCAACAGAGCTTTAAGCTGATTGGCAGGAAGGTCAGAGGGACACCCCCACTGTAAACGCCTGATTGGTCAGATTGTTAAAATATGTTCCAAGGCGCCAGAATAGAAGCTTTAGTTCCTGACACCATGGGAAATTTGTCTTCTAGCTGTATCATAGTCTAATAGCAACAAGAATTAAGTTGAATCTACTTATTGTTCATTCTTACTCTCTTTTTCCCCCCCTTTAGAACTGGTACTGCCCACCTTGCCGTGGGATCTGCAATTGTAGCTTCTGCCGGCAGCGGGAAGGAAGGTGTGCTACTGGTGTCTTGGTTTACTTAGCCAAGTTCCATGGATATGATAATGTCCATGCTTACTTGAAAAGGTAAATTTCATTTTTCTTCATGAATTGGGACATAGATACAAAATACTGGCAAGAATGCATAATGCATAAAGATCCAGGTTCAAAGACGCATTTTAATGTTTTGAACAATATGAAGTTACTTGTTGATTGACTTAGTTTCACTTTATGTTTTTTTTCCACCTCTTACAGTCTGAAACAAGAACTTGAAATGCAAGAATGAACTTCTGAAGCAATTCCAGAATAATCTTCAGTGCATATGCTTGGATTTGTCTGATTTGAGAATTCACTTTTATTAATGGTTGACATCTTTTAAATAGGGGAACAAAAATTGTGACTTTTCACTGATGTTCAAAGTTGCAGGATAGTGGCTCGTCATATTGTTAAATCAAAGCTCTCTTAGTCCTGTTTCATGATGAATGCTACTGGATCTTAATTAACATCCCGCAGAGCAGGTAGAGGTCTCATTCAACCCATTGGGTAGCAGCGGCTTCATACAAAGGCTATAACCAACCAAAAGCAGTACTTGCCATTATACTTCTCCTGCATCTCACTGTGTGAGATTTTCTGGTGGCAGTTTGCATAGGTATGCAACTCTGAGTTTATGTTCATGTTGGAACTGCCGCTGTCACATTGTCCCTAACTATTGTTAATGTTAGCTGAGTCCAATTTTTGTTTCCGCTTTGTTGGAAAGAAAGTCTTTGGGGGGCATTAATTGTATCTACATTTGCAGTTATCGTGTATAGTAGATTCAGCAATGAATCAAGCGCTAGCTTTTAAAGCTATTGTAAATAGCAGCCGTGATTATCGAATTGCAAAGCAACTTAAATTCTTGACAACTTTTTTTTTTGAAAGAAGCAATGATAAAGAACTTAATACTTAGGTTAAAAATTTGGATAGTAATTGAAATGGTTTAAATCAATAAGTGTAAAGTGTACTTGATCTGTCACGCTTACGACCATGTTTTGTTGTGTTTATAATACTATTTAACAATGAAAGTGTGACTAAAGATTCAGACTTATGAAAAATTAGTATATGGTTTGATCCTGAAGCTTATTGTCCCTGAGATCTTGGTAAGGGATACTTAAAAGGAACCATTAGTGTTTGGGAAGGTAGTTTCATTAGGTCTGCAAAAATCCAAAAATAATTAGCTGGAAGCAAGATGTCTCTTTGCTGTTATGCTGTTAATCTAGATTTTTGCAGACCAGTTCAAGTAATTCTAAATTGTGTTACTGACCAAATAATTTCACTCGCCTTAATACATAAAGCATCATGCCTTGCATCTTCTCAAAAACTGTGTATTGTAGATAGGGATTCACAAATCTTCCATCATAGTTTATGCTGGAGCCAATCTTGCATGATCTGCGTATTGGATTGTAAATGCAAGGTTTCAGATGGCTATTTGATAACGTCTGTGCTTATCTAAAGAAGTGACCATGAACAATACAGTTTCATGAGTTGAAATGTAGATAGGATCCTAATTGGTGATGTTTCAAACTGTGTTAGTTAATAAGGCATGGAGCTTGTGCATCTTGCTTCACAGGTGGAGGTTGTGGTTTTCATTTACTAACTGGTAGTGTATCTGTTTAAATGCTGTGCTAACTGGATAAAAGGCCACCCATCCAAAGTGCATTTGATATAAAATACATCAATGTTGAATGGACTGCAAGAGGGAGAGTGAACAGAACCCTTGAGTTGCTGAGACCCTTTAAGAAGGAATCACTTTTGCTACTTTCCCATACATTAATACTCCGTACCATTTGTAAGCAGTTCTATAAAATCTAAATGGAATTAAGAATATCCTCCCGCCAAAAGTTTAGGTTTAATTTACACAGTGCACGGGTTTTTGGGGGAGGGGGAATCATTTGCTGTTTTGCTTTGCCTCTAAAATCGTGGTTCTGTTTTTCTTTATTTTGTGAACCTCTGCTTGGACATATATGTAGCTGTTATTTTCTGCAGATTTGTTTTAAATACATCAAAAGACAGTAAAACTACTCAAGTCTTTTCCCTAGAGTAGTTTGAACAATACTGTAACCTGATACTTTTTATGTATGAGATGTAATTTTGATCCATTAAAGTTTGCTTTGCAGAGGGCTGAAAAGGCCATTGATTCTTGTGCTTCTGTATGTGCGGGGGTCCCATGTTCACTTCAGCACTGATATTTTTTTTGTACAGGATAAAACATACATGACTCTGATCCTGTATGAAAACTGCTTGCAGTGCGTATGTGGGTTTTCCATATTTAATTGTAACCACATCAGAATATTAACAGCAAGGGGGGGGGGGAACACAATTGTAGCAGAGAAATAAATATAAATATTCTCTCCCTCCATCTCCTCATCCTTCTAAGCAGCAAAGTTGTTTTTAATAACCCCAGCTTTGATTTTTATCTTGTAATATTCTGCAGGCGATCTTCCCCATCCACAGAATGGCCACAGTTAACCTGATGGCATCATACGCAGATACCTGTATTACATGGATAAAGGTTAAATAAGGTCCAGGAGGGGAAGTGTTTTTAATAGGAAAGTGAACACAAGAACAAGGGGACACAATCGGAAGTTAGTTGGGGGAAAGATCAAAAGCAACATGAGAAAATATTTTACTGAAAGAGTAGTAGATCCTTGGAACAAACTTCCAGCAGACGTGGTAGATAAATCCACAGTAACTGAATTTAAACATGCCTGGGATAAACATATATCCATCTTAAGATAAAATACAGAAAATAGTATAAGGGCAGACTAGATGGACCATGAGGTCTTTTTCTGCCGTCAGACTTCTATGTTTCTATGTTATAAACTGTTCTTCAACTACCAAAAGGGGGAGAGAGTTATGGTATCAACTGTTTGGATTAAAACATTTTACGAAAAGACATACGCTTTTCCAAGCAACAGCATATAGGGCATGCTTAGCAGTGAAGCTAATTGGCACGGACAAGATTTTATACCAGGGGGAAGAAAATCCAGATTAGAATGGAAAGCTATACTATGTACCTTTCACCTAGGCAAGATATTTTTTAGTTAAAGTGAGCCTGTAGTTTTCCTATTCTGAATTGAAGAACCTAGTTGGATCTTCACTTTTGAAAGCAGGCTCTGTTGAATGAGTTACGTTTTATATCCTGCGCTTGGGATAATCCCTAAATTGAAAACTCATACTGATTAGAGATACCAGGAAATCCACCAGCCTATCTGAAGGCTGTACTGTTTTGCATCACAAAGCAAACTCAGCCCTTGTGAAAGAGTCTTGCTTTAATCCAGAGAGATCTATATTCACAACTTTACCCCATTTCCTAGGAACATGTAATTAATCATTTGTACTTTACTTTTTATAGCAGCTTTCAATCCAAACCAATAATATATATATTGGAAGTGACCTTTATTATAAAATATTAACATTATAAAGTATTGCACTGCTGAAAGGGAGAGGGGAATTAAATTTGCTGATCAGCATGTTCAAATACTCAGGCTGAACCAAGGTACTTTTTTAGTTCTCTGCCTATATAAGCAACATCAAAATCCATTTTCCCCGTTGTACTAAACATACTTTGCTACTATGGTTATTCATGGTTTTACAGTTTCCCCCCCAATTTATTATCTTTTATCTTTACATCAAGGGATATAGATGGCTCTGTAACCCTTGATACCCGACATTAAACCCTGAAATAAAATTAAAAAAGCAGTAGTAGCTGGCACTGTGTATGGAAGAAAATAATTGTTTATGGCACACAGCTTAAGCTGTGCTGGTAATCACACTGAAAATACAATATTTATTCATTAGATCAAATTTAATGAAGCCTCCTGGCAGTAATTATAAAAATTACTGTAGCAGTAAATTACTAATGAGTTGTGATGTGCTTCCTACCTGCGAGGAAGGACTGGCTGTTGAAAAAGCCTGATGATCCAAACAGCTCTCTGGAGGATTTGCTCTTGGGTGTAGGAATCAACTTCATGGCTGTCCTGGAAAGGACATGAGTGTAAATGCAAAAGGGCCGAAAGATGGACTGGGATAGGGTTTGGAACTGATAGAACTTCGGTGAAAATACTGGAGGTAAATACTGCTTATATCTTTTAATGATTGGGATAGGTGTTTTGGAGAAAGCCTCAGTAAAAATAAAGCTAAGATAATCCTTGTTGGAATTCTACTTAGGTAAATGTAAAGGTTCTCACACATACGGCATGTGCTAGTCATTTCCAACTCTAGGGAGTGGTGCCCATCTGTTTCAAAGCTGAAGAGCCAGCGCTGTCCGAAGACATCTCTGATCATGTGACTGGCATGACTAAACAAAGGCATGCGGCTTCAATCGCAACAACACAAGAGCACGCAACAGATTCAAACTTAATATTAACCGCTCCAAACTTGACTAAAAAATATGACTTCAGCAACCGAGTTGTCGAAGCGTGGAACTCATTACCTGACTCAGTAGTGTCAACCCCTAACCCCCAACATTTTTTCCCTTAGACTATCCACGATTGACCTCTCCAGGTTCCTTAGAGGTCAGTAAGGGGCGTGCATAAGTGCACCAGTGTGCCTTCCGTCCCCTGTCCAATTGTCTCTCATCTCATTTATCTTTTCTTCCTTTTAAATATGTTCACCTATATTTTTATATCTTTTCTTCTATTCTTTTCTTTACTTATATTATTACATATCTTTCTCTTCAATGTGTATTATGTATTGGACAAAATAAATAAATAAAAATAAATAAATAAGGGTATTTTCCCACCAAAGGT